>NW_016824497.1:170254-180457 GCF_001698545.2 Rhinopithecus bieti
TTTTTTGTATTTTTAGTAGAGACGGGGTTTCACCGTGTTAGCCAGGATGGTCTCGATCTCCTGACCTCGTGATCCGCCCATCTCGGCCTCCCAAAAGTGCTGGGATTACAGGCTTGAGCCACCGCGCCCGGCCTGTATTTTCAATCTGAGAGTTTGTTTGAAAAAATCCATGTGTAAGTGGGCCCCCGCGGTTCAATGCCATGTTGCTAGAGGGCCATCTATAATCTCTGTCATATGATAGTTTCCTGGTGCCAAGGTCTGCATAAAAACAAGTTTGTGCTTCACGCTGGGTCTGAACCATTTCTGTCTTTTGCCAGGATTTGGAGAAGTAACAGTGGGTCCCAAACTCTGTGTCCACCTGAACTTCAGAAGAGACAAACAGTCCAGAGGACAAGCCAACTAGGAGGGCTGGGGGGGATACAGAGACAAAAGCAGAGGGACATTACTGAACACGTCCTTATCACAACCTGCTCAGCCAATGAGAAAGTTAGCGCTATGAATTATCCCAAATCACAGCCAACTTATCATTATTTTGTTTGGAGCTTTATCTTCTTGAATACATCTTGCTGCTAATATTAAAGCAGCTTATACTACTTAAAATAAGTTGACAGGATGGTTACGAGAACATGTCACTTGATAGGGAAATCGAATCTTGAACTTTAAAATTTCTTCAACATTTTTGAATCTGGAAAGCAAGTCACTGGCACATGAAAAGTTAAGTAAGGCTGGGCGCGGTGGCTCAAGCCTGTAATCCCAGCACTTTGGGAGGCCGAGACGGGCGGATCGCGAGGTCAGCAGATCGAGACCATCCTGGCTAACACGAGGTGAAACCCCGTCTCTGCTAAAAAATACAAAAAAAAAAAAACTAGCGGGGTGAGGTGGCGGGCGCCTGTGGTCCCAGCTGCTCGGGAGGCTGAGGCAGGAGAATGGTGTAAACCCGGGAGGCGGAGCTTGCAGTGAGCTGAGATCCGGCCACTGCACTCCAGCCTGGGCGACAGAGCGGGACTCCGTCTCAAAAAAAGAAAAAAAAGAAAAGTTAAGTAGTCACTATATTTAACAGGTCCCTTCTTATGGCACATTATCAAAACATTTGAAGCAATGCAATAAATTCTGCCCTGTGAACACACTACTCTATAGAACAAATAACAAAGAAAAGAGGAAAAGAACGTAGAAATCTGAACCACCTAATAGCCGAGAATGTCCCTATTGCAATGGCTTTGTTGTCCCAGATCACATGCCCAAAAGTGAAGGGCCAAACGTTTCTGCATTATACAACATATTTCTGAACTTTCCCTGGTGAAACAGGAGAAAAATGGGTTCACAGATACTTATATCACATTTCATGTTCAAAAATCTTTTCAAACACTAAAGTCAGTGCATCTCCACAAAGCAAAAGCCAGTGTCCTAATTTTATGCCTGGAGACACTAAAGCAGGGACTTTTCCTAAAAAGAATGTCAGTTTCTCTGACCAAATTAAAATTTGGGATTTCCCGACTTCTGATTTCATAACCCAGACCACTCCATTGAACCCTTCTTTAGCCTTGGCAGACAAATTCTCCATGGAGACCAAATCTCCTGCTTCCCAAACAAGGAACTGTAGCAGTTTGCAAAGTGTGATCTTGAGCCAATGTGTTTTCTGGCAGGGAAAAAAAAAAACACCAGTAACACGTTGTCAGTTAGGTTGGGATGTTCAGGCGTTATAAACACATGCTACTTGTTCATCCTGCTTACAGAAGGATGCAAAGCACAGAAAGGCTACTTAGGGGATTTGTGCCCCACTTAATCCAATAAACCAGAGTGAATTTTTTCAGCCTTGGACCCTACTAGGAAATAGAGCCTCCAATCCATTGCCCCAGAAGTTTACTTTCCCTGAGTAGCCAACCCACCCCAGTTGCTGCTGGTTACAGAAACAGTTGGGTAAATGCCACATTGGTTCAAAAGGAGGTAAGAGTATGGGAGACAGTCACCTCTTTGATTTTGAAGGGCTTTTAGAATTTCCTAATTTACACTCTGTAAATAACCAAAATGCATCTATTTATCTGAGACTTTCTTTATGTGCTGACTACAGTCAGCTAGCGATGTCTTTAGTGCTTATAAACAGTTCTCATCTGTATTTTTAAAATAATTCAAATGCAGGGAAAATAAATTGAGTGTTGTGTGTATTTTGAAAATATACTCCAAAGTTGAAACATTTTCAAATGTTAATTAAAAGGATTTATAGCTATAGATTATACTCCAGCCATCAGCCACTTATGTAACAGTGAAACAGCAAAAGAACTAACATAGCAAACTCCATTTTTAAAGAGCCTTTAGCCTGCACGTAAGCTAGGATAATTTTAGAGCACTGAGAAAATATGCAAAAACAACAATCATGTAGTTTTTGCAACTAACTCTGGGATTAAAGGGAAAGTATGTAAACAATTAACTATGTTTTGTTAAAGATTTATATGAGTGTTGACCTGACCAAGACAGAGTTGTTCCCAACCTCCTCAGGCCCTCATTGGCGTCCAGATGTCTACGGTCATTGGTCACCTCTTGATCCCGACCCTCTCTTCTTCCCTCTGCCTTTAACATAAAAAGAGCCTGAAATTTGTACTGACTTAATATGGTACTTTAGGATGCTAGTCCACCATCTTCTCTGTTTACTGAATCTCCAAATAAACCTGCTTTTCCTCCCACCAACTCTTGCCTCTCAAGTTTTGGCTTTTGGGCAGTAAGTAGCAGAATCTAGGTTTGGTTACACTTACGATAAATTCAAAGAGGAAGGTGGGCATTAAGTAGACACTCTTTCCATCTGCCCCAGCTCTCCCTTCCTAGTCAACAGTCTGCATATCCCTCTCTCTTATCTCACATTGAGGGACACTGTGATTTATTTGCCTACATAGATGCCTATTATTAAATCCTTAGTTCTTTCAGAGTAGGGACTATGCCTTGGTCATTTTTCTATGCCTGATGCCAAACACTGGCCTGAGAGTACAGAAGCTACCGAACAATCACTACATTACCAAAGGGTTTTACCAATCATCATTTTATGCCAGAAGACTTCTTTGAAGTTGAAAGGATTTTTTTTGTTGTTGTTGTTATTTTTAGAAAATGTGTCATCCTTGCATTACATTCTTAAAATGGAGCATACCCAACAGTGTACTTTATCCAAAGGGTACATGCTGTCTACCTAGGTAATTCTCATGGAAATGAAAAACTGCATCAAGTCAGCTGATTACCAAGGCACCATTTTGGACTCAAGGTCTCTGGTGCTATAATGCTGTCAACAATCCAAAGATATCAAGGAAAAAGTTAAGATGAGCTGCATAATCTAGAATGGAAATTCCTAGCGCAGGACTTTGGGGAGGTTGGAGGGAAAATGGGAAGAGGAAGGTAGATTGGAAAGGGGGCCACGATGACCACAAATTGAGAAGCACTTTGAACAAAGCAGCAGAGTTCTGGGAGGGGTAGATTCCCTAAATTGGGTAATGTATTTGTTTCACTCTTTGGTCTACTGTGCCAAGATACTTATAAAGCTACCATCTTCAGTGTGTCCCATCCTTTAGTCACCATACAAAGACATGGTAACATGAACTAGAAAGTAAATGGTTGAGATGACAGACTCCTCTAACCATTTCTCCCTCCATTGTCCAACCCACCCAATGGTAAATAACTGGGTCAGTCTCTGAACCCTGCCCTCTCCCTATTCTAACTGTACATATCCAGATGGTAAGAGGCTCAATGCCAGCAAGGTCTTCTCAGGAAAATATTTGGGAGAAAGCATACATTGAGTATCATAGCAGACATGGCTGAGGTTTATGAGCTTGGAGAATACTACAAGTGTGCCTTTTCATTGCAATGAAAATGAAAAGACTGAAGGAAATGGCCTCTGTTCACATCTGCAAGGATGATATGATATCCTTCAAAGCCACAGCTATAGTGTACACAGAATTCTGTAGACATCGGAGGTGTGTGAAGGAGTATGGTTTTAGTATGGGATAGCAGACCATGATGCGAGGAATGGGAAGAGGCATCCAATGTGTGAGTCCCAGAATTTAATATTTATGGGCTCTGTTGTTTTACCTAAACATCAATTTTCTCTGTGATTTATTCAAGCTTGACAGTAAAATTTCCAGCCAAGAGTTATCCATTTGAAAGCTAGGTTATTACTCCCAGTCATATATTCCATTTAATGGATCTCTCAAGTGTTACTGAATATTATTAAGTACTGAGTTCATGATAGAATTAAAAGCCATGGGCCAGGCGCAGTGACTTATATCTGTAATCCCAGCAGTTTGGGAGGCCAAGGTGGAGGGATCACTTGAGGTCACTTTGAGACCAGCCTGGCCAACATGGTGAAACCCCGTCTCTACTAAAAATACAAAAAATTAGCTGGGTGTGGTGGTAGGCACCTGTAATCCCAGCTACTCGGGAGGCTGAGGCATGACAATTGCTTGAACCCAGGAGGTGGAAGTTACAGTGAGCCGAGATTGGGCCACTGCACTCCAGCCTGGGTGACAGAGTGAGAGTCTGTCTCAAAAAAAAAGAATTAAAAGCCATGTTGGTGGGGAGAAGAAGAGCACCAACAAAACCAAATTTAGAGCCTATGTTCTAAGAAAAACCAAGCCTGGCAGAGAATATGGCATATTTTGAATAAGGAATATGCCTTTTTTTTTTTTTTACTTTGGGATTATGTGAAGGTTTCTATAGAAAAGAAACCTTTTCTTTCCATTTTGGGTAAGATATATGAAAATTACTTGATTTAGAATACTGAATTCTTTTCTAAGGTCAAAAGAAAGTGTTTGAGGCAGATTCAAGATGGCTACAGATTTTTTGACGCTCCTCTCATTAAGAAGTGGGGTCTACTTCCCTTTCCCTTGAATCTGAACTGGACTCAGTGACTTTCTTGACCAACAGAAATTAGCAGACATCATGACCTGGGAATTTCAGGATTGAAATATAAGAAATCTCATGTCTTATTCCTGGGACACTTGGGAATGCATTCTTGAACCTTGAGCCACCATGTAAGAAGCCCAGCTTCCATGGTGGAGTAAATATGAGGCCACATGGAAAGGGAGAGGTCCAACTGAGCCCACCCTTCTAGCTGTCCAGGCCAAGGCTGTGGAAGTGAAGCTGTCTTGGAATCTACAAACCTGCCTACCCACCAGTTGAATAACCGAGTATCCCCAGCTGACACTAAATGGAGCAGAAGAACCACCCAGCCAAGCCCTACCTGAATCACAGACTCACAGAATTACGAGGTATTTATAAAATGGTTGTTGCTTCAAGCCACTAAGTTTTAGGGCAGTCTGTGATGAAGCAATGGATAGCCAAAACAGATACGGTGTAAAGTTCCCACAAGGGACTCTTCTGATGGTAGGTGTCAGCTTCTATTCAGCTGGCCACCTCCTCTGCCATTGTCACAGTGGGAGCAATTCTGCAGTGCTAGGCCAGGGTCTACAAAGAAATTGAGTCATGCTCTTTGAGAAGTGAGATCAGTTATGCTGGCTAAAAAGGGACTAAAAATTGGGGGTGATGACTTTATGGTTCCATGACTAATTCCCAACCACTCAATAATAGGTCCAAGGCATGTGCCACTGGGATAGGTTTTACACACTTCCCCTAAGCCTCTTGTTTAGGGTGGGGATGGGAGATAGCTGGAAACAAAAGCCGCTCTGTCTGACATAGTGTGGTTGGTGATGGCTTCCACGGATCCACACAGTGCTCCCTGACCCACTTCATCTTTATTTTAAAGAGTCTTTTCCAATCCTTAGTTGTTGTTAGTGTGAAACATATCTATGATCACAAAGAATCTGAAAACGGCACTGTGGAGTTTCTGGTAGGCAGGAGGGCAAGTCCCAAAGTGTCAATTCAACACGGAGCCTAAGAACTCCAGTACAAGGGAGGCTTTCTACAAACTTAAAAGTTCTTCCACCAAAGCCTCAGCCTCCCTCTTCATTAAAGATTTTGTGTGTTTTCCCCCCTCTCCAGCTCTAGTTTCATTTTGTGAAAAGGTTCACTGCCTTATGTGCCATGAGCAGACAGGCTTATCGAATGAACTGTAAATCTAATCAGTTTGGCTCAGGGTTTTCATGGGAGCCATGTAAACAATAGCTGGAGTTGTGTTAAGCTTCAGTGACTCCAACTGATTCCCAGTTTGGTTCATTTGTGAAGAACAGTTGGAGATACAAAGCCAAGCCCATTAATTTCTAAAGAGCAATTCTAAGAGAGGAATGAGCTGTCATCCCCAGAAGATTTTCACTTCAAGCTGTAACTACAGGATTTTATTTATGGCATAATGTGTGTCTTCCAGTTACTGTTTCCTTCCGTTTCTCCAATATTCTGTATTTCTAAGGAGATCCTGGCAACTCTTGTTGAAACTGGAATCCTGTGGAGGAATTGAGCAGAGAACTTCTCCAAGTTCCTATAGTCTCTAAAAGAGTGATCAAAGTATGGTCCTGGATTCCCCACCTGTGTTTTCTTTAAAATGTAATTGTGCCCTAGGTTACTTCTGACAAACGGACTTAATTAGTTTCATTTCTAGTTCTCATTCAATACTTTTACAGAAACACATTTTTGATTTGAATTTCACTCTTAAGACTGTAAAGTTTATATAGTTATAGTGCTGAAGTCACACCAGTTTTTAATCTCCTAAATTCACACATACTTAGTTTCCAGATGGAAAAATGAATATTCACCACAGCTCTATTAGGAATGCCAGTTTCCCATCACTCCCTAGCATTGGGCGATGCAGTTATAATACTGTTAATTTAAGACGTCTTCTGGTCCTCTGAGCCTTGTATTTACATACTAGCTGAAACTGCAAGTGGAAATGAATGGAGCTGATGATATTTGCCTTATCCCAATCTTTCTGTGAGGAGGAGAAAAACACTTGTGCTTCAGATAAGCAGATGTGAAAACACTTCTCACTAATCAAAATGTTTACCACTAGGTTATGAGAGGCTGCCTGTTCAGAGGCAGTGAACCTGATATGTATACTTAGCAATATCAGTCTATTTAGTTTGACAAAACCTTAGAGCAGAATTTTTGCAGCTTAGTTCAGGATGATCACTAGCAACGCCACACTTCATTTTTTGTTGAACTCAGATCCAAGAGGGCCTGGTGTGTCTATTTCAGTATAGACTCTCACACCAATATATTTATGCTTCAAGTCACTACACCCAGAAGTGATGCGGGGTGGGGGGGAATGCAAAGAACAACATCACTGTAAGATTCACAGAATGATCTTTGTAAAATATTTTATATTGAATTGAGGAAACTTTCATTGGAATTAATTAAACTAAGTCTCTAATATTCTGGAAGACAGTAAAAATCATACAATTGTTCTCAATTTGATCCCAGACAGTTGGAAATATTCATAATAGGAAATTCATGAAATAATACATATGAAGATGACAGAAAATTACCAATGTGATTCTGTAAAGAGCTTGGCACAGCAACTTGTCTAATTTCTTTCTATAATAAAATTATGGCCACATAGACTGATAGAAAGTGACTAGGAAATCTATCTGTATTTTCTTGATTAAGACCATTGTGCTAGAAAGTTAAACACTGCATGTTCTCGCTCATATGTGGAAGCTAAAAATGAGTTGATCTCATAGAAGTAAAAAGTAGAACAGAGGTGACTAGAGGCTCAGGAAAGAAGGGGGAAGGCAGCCATAGGGAGAGATTTGTTAAAGGATACAAAATTACAGCTAGATAGGAGGAATAAATTCTGGTGTTCTATATCAGTGTAGGATGTCTACAATCAATAACATATAGATTCAAATAGCTAGAAAGAGGACACTAAATGTTCCCAAAGCAAAGAAATGATGTTTGACATGATGAATATGGTAATTACCCTATACCATGATACATTATATGTATTGAAACATGTCTGTTATATGTATAGTTATTGTCAATTTAAAAAATAAAATTTTAAAAATGGCTTAATAAAAAGACCACTGTGATTGTAAAATTCACAGAACTCTGCCTGAAACTAGCTTAAGCTATATAGTTGGTATTCAACAAAAGGTTATGGAATTAATTGTAACAATGTAACTATTTTGTAGAGTATTTACTTTATAGTAGATACTGTTCAAAACATTTTACGTTGATTAGTTCTTTAAATCCTCACAATAGCCTGTCTCATAAATACTCTTAGTGGTGCCATTTTATATACAAGAAAAGTGAGGAGCAGTGGGGTCACATAAGCCCCCCACATGATACAGCTCAGAAGTGTTAAAGCCGGGACTTGATCCCAGGCAAGCTGGCTCCAGAGCCTGTGCAAGCAACCCTCACTCTCAACTGCTTCCCAGAACCTGGGACTCTATAGGTTACCAATTAAGAAAAAGTATACTCTTTGACTTTATTTTGGTATGAGTTACAGTTATGGCTCATGGATTCAACCCAAAAGGTAGTAGTGTTCCATGAGACAGTATCCACCTGGGATATTCAGAAAAAAGTCCCATGGAGTTCATTTGTACAACCGATCTTATTTAATATCAGTATTTATTAGGTGGATAAAAAGTGTTAGAATATATGCCCCCAACTTTTATATGACAATAAATTTAGAAGAATTAATATTCTTGGGAGATAATGAAAATTCACTCTCAGAAAGTAGGGAGAATAGTTCTATGAAGACTGTTCAGTTCACTTAGGAGGTACCAGAGGTTTATCAATCACAGTGCCTGATCAGTTGCTCCCAGCTACATGTCCTTGGAATGACAATTTCACATGCCCAGCACGATGAGGGACATAGGTGAACACCTGACCCAAGATGCTGGGTCACTCTTGAGCCTCAGTCACTCCACAGGCTGGAATGAAAAAATGAGCTGGTCCTATCAAATCCTCACTCGTGGGAATTTGCTTTGAAAGACAGAATGACCCAGTTGGCAACCATAACTTAAGCTGGAAAGTTACGATGTGGGGAAAGGAGAAGAGAGATCATTGTGACCAAGTGCATGTGCAAGCCAAGGCCACGGAGAACAGGAGCTTTGAGGGAGCAGAGCAAGGTGGTCACTGTAGAGAGACGAATGAAATAGAAATGCAGAATGAAAGAGAATAGGGGAACAGGGGGAGACGCACATGAATGAACATGAGAGGCCGGCAGTGGTCCTGTGCCAAGCTGCCAAGATTTCTGGAGGCTCTCAGGTTCCGCTGTGGTCCACAAGGACCCTTACAACAAGCCCCATGGCCTTAGATAACTCAAGAGGGTCTCTGTTCCTTGTGAACAGAAAAACCTAATGCAAAAAGTAGATGAATAAAATGGTTAACTTTTGGGCAGAATCCTTCCACCCAAAATAAGTTAGGGAAATATTAATGTGGAAAAGAAAATGACCTAAAATTAAGAATAATTTACCTATGTGGGAGCATTGTTTAAAAAAACCAATATAATGTTGGCCTATATGAAAATGAATGCATTATATAAATCATGATTTTCAAAGAGCCAAGGTTTTTGTTCTTTTAAAATCAGATCTTACATAGCACACCGTCTCATTTTAGTCATCCTTTTAAGAAAAGACATAGGGCTTCTGACAAGGGTTCCAATAATAATCAAAATTATTAAGGTATGACTTATAAGTAAAGGCACAGGGAGTTGGTGCTATGTGGTCTAGAGAGAAGAAAGCTAATGGTGATTTCTCTTTTATCTTTAAGAATATTGTCTGAGGTGTGAGGATTGCTTGAGCCCTGGTGTTCAAGACTAGCCTGAGCAACATAGTGAGACCTTGTCTCTACAAAAAATAATAACAATAAATTAGCTGGGCATGGTGGCACTTCCCTGTAGTCCCAGCTACTTGGGAGGCTGAGGTGGGAGGAAGGATTGCTTGAGCTGGCAAGGTCAAGGCTGCAGTGAGCCGAGATTATGCCCCTGCACTCCAGCTGGGGCAACAGAGCAAGAAAAAAAAAAAAAAAGAACATGGAAGAAGCTGGGCATGGTGTCTCACATCTGTAATCCCAGTACTTTGGGAGGTCAAGGCAGGAGGATCACTGAGCTCAGGAGTTCAAGACCAGCCTGGACAACATAGTAAGACTCTGTCTCTACAAAATAAATAATAAACAAACAAACAAACTGGGTGTGGTGGCATGCTCCTGTAGTCCCAACTACTCAGGAGGCTGAGGTGGGAGGGTCACTTGAGCCTGGGAGGTTGAGGCAGCAGTTACCCATGATCATGCCATTAAAATCCAGCTTGGGCAAGATCCTCTCTCTCAAAAAAAAAA
>NW_016824497.1:180739-222062 GCF_001698545.2 Rhinopithecus bieti
ATAAGGGAACACATGATTGTTCCCTAGAAAAAAGGACTAATATATATATATATATATATGGTGTGTGTGTGTATATATATGGTATATATATATAGTGTGTGTGTGTGTGTGTATATATATGGTTTTAACCACTGATCACAATTATCTCTTTTATTCATAGAAGTAAAACTAAGCTTTGGTCAAAGCTTTTCTGTCAAACATGAGGGGCAATCTGTTGACAGCCTGCAAAAGAAGACCCAGAACTCCTTAGTCCTGGAGATAGACATTCAGGAAAGAATTTAGAAACACCTGGAAGTCTTGGATGGTTGGCAGATAGGGCTCAGTAGGTTTTTTCTTTTTTGTCTTTGGAACTGAGTTGCAGATAGGAAAATACACAACGTCCATCCATGAGTGCCATGGGAAGTCATGAGTCAGATAAGAAGGAAGAACGGGAGTATAGAAAAAACAAGGAAAAAGAAACAAACAAAGAAGGGAAGGCTGTCAGAGGAGGTGTTCAAGTTAACATTCACTTTCAGGATGAGGTCTGAAGGCCACTCTGACCTCTCTTATTTTGTACAATGTAGTATGTAACGGGCTGGTCATCATCAAATCACATCCATGCTTGGAAGTGACTCAAGTTGAGTCTGACATATAGAGTGGCCAGGAGTTTGGGCACTTCATGTGCAGTATCCCTTCCCTACTCTCCACAAGACTTCCTTGGGACAGATTCCATACCTGAGGGAATCAGGCCAAGACCAAGTGAGTCATCAGCTTACTTCAGGAACCCACCCGCTCACTCCAGAGTGGCCCCATCAGAGCAGGAATGGCTTGGCCAGAAGAACATCACTGAGGGTGCCACCCTGTACCACCTCTGCCTGTGAGCTAGGAGTAATTTAAGGAAAATGGGTGACATGGCCCTTATTTCTAAGGTGCTGCGCTGATGAAGAGAAACTTGAAGGCAGACTTGTCTCCATGTGGGAGCAAGGAGTACAAGATCTTAATCCCAAATACATACTTGTTTCATGAGAAACCCCGAGCCCTCCATGTCTCTTGGTCCTCCCTCTCCCATCCTTATAAAGCAGGTTGGGCTGACTTTTCTCTGACTGACATGTTATACACACATAACATAAAATGTACACCTATATGACTACATATATGACTATGACCGAGTTGCTATGTTTACTTAAGTTGGGTTTTTTAAAAAAGGACGAGGTTGGGCATGGTGGCTTATGCTTATAAACCCCAATACTTTGGGAAGTTAAGCCAGGAGGATTGCTTAGACCAGGAGTTTGAGATCAGCCCTGGAAATTTAGTGAGACCCTGACTCTACCATGAAAAAATTTAAAAAATAAAAACATTAGCTGAGCACAGTGGCATGCACCTGTAGTCCCAGCTACTCAGGAGGCTGAGGCAGGAGGCTCCCTTAATCCCAGGAGTTCAAGGTTACAGTGAGCTATGATGACCCCATTGCACTCCAGTCTGGGTGACACAGCAGGACCCTGTCTCAATCCATCAATCAATAAGGACAAGAAAGGAACTATATAGTACTCACTACTCAAAATTCTTGGTTTAGGAACCACTTCAAAGGTCATAAGGATTTTTGTGCCAAAAGAGACCTTAGAGATCATGTAAAATTCAGTCTTCTCCTCTGCATAGAGTTAAGGAAACTGAGACCCATAAAGGATAAGGGGCAGAGCCAGGCCCAGCTTGTGAGTCTCCCTAATCCTAGCAAGTACTTTCCCCAGAAAACCAGATTAAAATGAAAGTAGCATGTTCTTCTTCTCAACATCGCAACACGGTAGGATTCATAGGGTTCTGCAGTGGCAAACAAATCATGCAGTGGTAGAGCTAACACTTCACAGAGGCTGAGGCAATTCCATGGTTTTCCGCTGAGGCTGGATCCTCTGCCTTAATGGGGCACAGTAATCACCAGTCACTGCCACCAAGGTTCCATATAAGGGCTTGCAATCTGCCTAGTTTCGCACCATTTCTCAATCCAGAGGTCTGGATGAGAAGAGACTGAGAAAAATCATCTCTCCTGCTGTAGGAAGAGGCTCTACCCTAAATTATGTTGGTTTATTTCCACAAGTTCCTCCTAAGGTCAATCAAATCAAATCAACTTTTCTAATATGCCTTGAATCATGCTTGCTTGTGACATGAGTGTGAATCCAGTTTAATTTTTCATAAGTGAATGAAATTATTCTAAATAAAAACTGTTTTTAAACAGTTAAAGTATGAGTCACATGCTCAGTATTAAACAAAGAAACTTAGACAATAGAAGCGTATAAAACAGAAAGTGACATTTTCCACCCAGTCCAGTGCCCCTCCCTTGAGATAATCATTGTTAACAGTTTGGTTTACATCCTCCCTTTTATGCCCGTAGGAACATGTTTATAAGTATTTGGCTTTCAGACCTTGACTAACGTTTAAAAGCTCCTTAGTAAAGATCATAAGTCAAACTTCCTATAATAATGTATTAAGCTCACTTTTGAGGTCCTAAAAACAAAAATAATAAGTACAGAATGAGAGCAACCTGGTTTTCTGTGACTACTTTTGGCAGGTTACCTCAAACATGCAAACAAGTCAAATCTGGTCATTTAAAAACAGGACTCCAGCCCTGACCGTAGTTAATAATAAGAACTGTAAAACCGAAATTATTTTCCAGTGCTATTCTGTGGAGTTGCAGAGAAGTCTCAAGCCTAGGAAAGTTTGATTTAATCCTAAATGTTTTCTTATTTACCACTCATAATGAATCTACTTGGCACAGTCTGGCGCTCTGTGTTCTCTGGGTATTTCCTTCGGTTACAATAGTAACTACGGCTAGGGTGCTGTTCCCCTGATGTTTGGGGAGATGGTTATAAGTTGGTCTGATTTGAAGGAACAGCCTCTCTAGTCTCCCTATGACTAAAGCAAGTCCACGCCCAGATACCTGAGGGTTGTGTCTCTACATGCCACAGCTGAGGCAATGTAACCTCAAGTGCTATTTATCTGAAGGGCTTCCAAGGCTGCTGAGCTCCTGGCAGCTGTTCAAGAAGGGACACCTGCATTTGGGAAAGACTAGTAGCTTCCCATGGCAAGTATTCACCCCTTGTGGACCTATAATTAGAAGGGGATAACATCTTGCAAGCTGACTGCTGGTTCTCATGGTCTCAGAAAAGCGATAAGTAATTAGTTTCCATGTCATCCCTTGTAGCTGAATAGGACACAGGGGGTCAGGCACAGGGATTGCTTGTTTAGCACAAGTGTCTGATGAGGCTCGCTTCATTGTGGTCTGGGATGCCAAGTCCTGTTTAGCTAGGGAAGACAAAAGGTACAGCTTAAATGAGTGTCAGAGAAAGCCAAGGCTAAGCAATTTTTGTCATGGCCCCTTACTCTCCCTCTCAGGCACAACTGTGACTTCGAACCTAAATTTCACCACAACTTTCTCTATGCCCCTGGAGTGCTGTTGTCTGCCTCAATTTATTCATCTGCAGAATAGGCTTAGCATTGCCCATCTCTAAAGGAGAATCAGCCAGTCCATGCCACAGATGGGTGCTGAAAACATAGATCAATGTCACAAAGTCTCACTTACAATAATCACAAAATACTACCCAATTTCTTCTGTTATCCTGGAATTTTTTTAAAAATGAATTAGTACTTGAAGTAAGCTAGGGTAATGTTTTCTCAAACTGAGATTCACAAGTTCTGAGATAATTTTTTAAATTTGGGCTTTTCTTTGGATTATGATCTAAGAAAAGTCATATCAGAGTGTTCTGGCCCATTAGGCTGACCATCTTGTAACTAAATACTGGCTTGAGTTCGTTATCTGCGTTTGTGTTTCCAAGAGAACTGGTGCTAAACTTTCAATGCTGTATGCAACACTGTACACAATATCGTATGCAAGACAATGTACTAAATTGATTGGACATCAACATAGTCGAACAATGGATAAAACAAATATACAAGCTAAAATAATAGTAATGGGAACAACTAAGCCTCAAATAATGGCTCATCATATTCAGATCAAAAGCATCAACCAGCTAGTGAAACATGAAACAACCAAACACATCTTCCTCCTATTCAATGCAACACCAGCAATTTGGTTTCCATAAAGTATCATTTATCACATTTTAAAAATATTCCTCATTTGAATTTCACTGATTTTTATAATTATGGATATTTAATTGATAAATGTTTTTTAGCATTATACTTGTTTAAGGGTCAAAAACCTAAGAAGTATATAACTAGTTTTGTTTGATGGTCATGAAGTAATATTACTTAAAAAAAATTTGAGTCATCACTTGGACTAATAATTTTTTCCATGAAAAGCTGTCTATAAACTAACCAAATTTGAGAAACACTGAAGGAGGGCATTAGCTGGGTCTTGGTACTCCTATTAAAGAGGAAATCTCATTCTCATATTACTTATTATAAAGGAATTTTGTCAGTAACTTACTGGCAGAGATTTAAAGCTAGTAGATCTTCCTAATATTATTCAAAGTCTTCTTTTAAAATATGCATGCCACCACACCCAGCTAATTTTTGTAGTTTTAGTAGAGACTGGGTTTCGCCATGTTGGCCAGGCTGGTCTTGAACTCCTGACCTCAAGTGATCCACCCACCTCAGCTTCCCAAAGTGCTGGGATTGCAGGCGTGAACCACCGTGCCTGGCCCTTACATGGATTTTCTTTCCGAAGGGTATTAAAACATTTTTGTCAGGTTTTCTCCAAAATCCTATTGGTTTTTTTATTAGGAATGGGTTGGAAATCAGAGCTTAATTTGGGGGATTGACTTATTAATAATATATCTTTTTTCTTTTTTTTCAGACACAGTCTCGTTCTGTTGTCTTGGCAGGCGTGCAGTGGTGTGGTCAGGGCTTGCTGCAGCCTTGACCTCCCAGGCTCAGGAGATCCTTCCACCTCAACCTCCCAAGTACCTAGGACCACAGACACATACCACTATGCACAGCTAATTCTTAAATTATTTTTGTAGAGACAGGGTTCTACTTTCTAACACTATCACACTGGGGATTAGGTTCCAACATACGAGTTTGTGGGGACAAACATTCAGACAATAGCACTATCTATATCTTATGGTGTGTGTCTTATTGTGAATGGAATCTATATTTTTATTATAATTTCTGTTTATTGCTTGCATACAGGAACAGCATTGATTTGCATAATTATTTTGTAACTGATTCCTCTGATTAGGTCTGATAATTGAATGCTTCCATTCCTTTTCATCTGAATACCATTAATGGCAGATGCCATTTTAAGTAATGCTATTAACTCAAAAAATATTTAAATCTCTTATTTTGTGCAAATGAAACCACAATGAGATACCATCTCACACCAGTCAGAATGGCAAGTATTAAAAAGTCAAAAAATAACAGATGCTGTGGAGAAAAGGGAACACTTATACACTGTTGATGAGAATGCAAACTAGTTCACCCACTGTTGAAAACAGCTTGGGGGTTTCTCAAAGAACTTAGAACTACCATTCTACCCAGCATTCCATGACTGGATACAACCAGAGGAAAATAATTCATTCTATCAAAAAGACATGTGCATTTACATCTTCATCACAGCACTATTCACAATAGCCAAAATACAGAATCAACCTAAGTGCCCACCAACGCTGGATCAGATAAAGAAAATGTGCTATATAGACACCATGGAATACTATGCAGCCATAAAAAAGTGAAATTATGTCCTTTCCAGCAACATGGATGTGACAGGAGGCCATTATTCTAAGCAAATTAATGCAAGAACAGAAAATCAAATACCTTATAGTCTCACTTGTAAGTGGGAGCTAAACATTGACTACACATAGACATAAAGATGGGAATAATAGACACGGGACCACTAGATGAGGGAGGGAGGGAATGTGGAATGGGCTGAAAAACTACCTTTTGGGTATTATGCCTACCACCTGGGCGGCAGGACCATTTGTATCCCAAACGTCAGCATCACAGCAATATATCCATGTAACAACTCTGCACATGCACCCCCCCAAATCAAAAATTTCAAAAATAATAAATAAATACCTCATTTTGGTCATGTTTACATTAAATTCCTTAATATAATATTTGTTGTAATATAAATAAATTTACAGACACTATTTTATTAATAAAATTGATACTGCAGTGTGATATGTCATGCATATCTCCCAGTATGTTCATCCCAATTTGACAAACATAGTTTTTCAGTTACTTCCCCTGGTTTAGACAGTCTTCTAACAGATGTTCTACTTTTTAAATAAGGATTATTTTATCTCCATTAAATATTTACATCTCATAAAATAATATTTTGTTACAAAACAGTTCTTAATGAGTATGTTACACTTTATTTAGTCAGATGCCTTACATTGCCTCTTAGTTTACTGATAACACTGAATAATAGCACGCTGTTGCATATTTCCAAACAGTGACGGGTCAGAAGTAAAAATCTAGTTGCTAATCTGCTGTGCTTGCGCCATGTCAGACTCTGGCTTTTGAGCAGCAGAATCTTGGCATTTTTGGTCTGCTTGCTCACTGTTTTGGCCCAAGGAAATGAGTTGGATGAGTGCCCTTCTTTTTTATTCAGAGATGCCATAGATTAATTTTAAAGACTTTCTTTCATCTACATAACAGAATGGGTTCAGATAGCCTTTTAAGCTATTATCTGTTCAGAACTTTGTGCTGGAAAGTCATACTGGTTATACAAAAGGGGTCTGTTAGAAACACTGAACAATGAAAGTTTGACATTTTTCTCCTTCTGCCTCCAGAAAAGAACCAAAGCAACTATTTTATTGCATTTATGTATTTCATAAAAGAATGTGGGGGTTATATTTGTATGCCAGCAAACTTCATGAAAATGACAAAACGGTGGAGCTTGTCAGGGGACACTGATTAATAACTCATTCCCATTGAGTTGGTTGAAAGAAAGTGGCAGCAAGTTATTCCATGTGTTCTACTAGACATTCAAACTGTATACTTGTTAAAATGTGAAAAAATAAAAAGCAGTGCCTAATCTAGGATGAAACCTAGCTTTATCTTGTAGAAGTAGAGCTGGAAAGGGGGAAGATAGTAAATAGCAGGCAACACATTTTGAATTTTGGCTGTAATTAGGCCATGTATACAAATATTTTAAACAAAATTAAATTAATTTTTTTTTTTTTTTGCCGCCACCTAAGTGCTTCTCAATTACAGTCAGGTTTTTTCTGTTTCCCCTCTTGACTTTATTGATTTTGTGTGAGCCTGCATGTGTGCACATTCTCTGAATATAAACTGCTTTAATTAAAAACCACCTGAGCCAGAGAGTTCACTCTGGTTCAGGAAATTCAATTCTCAGCTTGGCAGGGTGAAGATTTAGTAGAAATGATTTTACATCCTGGTTGCCCTTCCAAAGGAGCTGTGACTTTTCCAGGACAATCTCTTCCTTGAACCCAACATGAAAACACATTAGTGCTCTTTTCAGAACAAAGAAATATACATAGGAAATAAAGACATTGTTTTATCAAAGCCTCATCTTCTACTCTGACGTAAACTGGCTGGGAAAGAAAGTGTCTCCTTCCGAGAGGAGAGTGGTTCAAGTCTGTTTTCTCCATACTCAGAAATCTTACTAAACTCAATTGTAATTATAAAAAAGTAGATGTGAGCTTTCCCATTTTCTCTACTCTAGAGTTTTGTCCTGATCTTCCCCAGTTTGACCAGCACAGGTGGTGAGCCTGCTGCCACTCAGTGAGTGTGAATTACTGACTGGATAGCCAGGCTTGGTCCGCGCTCTTATCTGAAGGGCAGCTGACACATTATTCATCAGGTTTGTTTGAGCTGGCTTTGCCTCCTCCTAGGATGAGGAGGAGCACTGTTGTCAGAATCCGGGCTGCTCAGAACACAGAAGACAGCAACAACCCCTATCTTGCAGCCTGTCTCTACATGCATGGCCTCCACCCTGGGCCCCAAAGACAGCCTGGCTGAGACCAGTTCAGGGTACATTTGTCTTGGGTATTCTGCCTACTCCATCCATACCCTCTGACACACATGGCATGTTTGTGGTGGCCCCTCAGCTTGCCACTGCATGTAGCCAAGAGCGAGCTTCCTTCTGTCTACTTCAGAGCTCACTCATGGCCCCAGATAACCCCTCTCCACCCCCAGACTCAATCGTGAGTGTGGAGCGACAAGGCCCTTGTTGCATCCCATTGTCTCTGGGAGGCTTCCCAGCACCCCCTTTCAGGGCTCCCTCTGGCTTCTTCTCGCTTCTACAAGTGTGGACTTGATGCAGACCCACCACTGCCCTCATTGATGGACCCCGTTCCCTTGTATTACTCATCTGAGGTCTGAGACTCCCAGCTCACTGACAGGCTTGGGCACTCTCCGCCAGGTGCCTAATGAAGACATATCCCAGGATATAATAGGACTGTGGCACCGACAAAATGCTCAGATTGTGCTCATTGCCTCTGAGTTATTCTCCTCCTAATATGAAGAGTAACAGAAGTCTAGTTGTGCAAGTTAACAGTCTGGTACCCGAGGACGTTTAAGGAATATCTAAACCAAGTGTTGACAAAAATCATATTAAGCCAAGCACTCCAGAAGATACAAACAAAAAGATATATAATAATCTGCCACTCTGAGTAGTTAAAGAGACATAAGTTTAAAAATATTTTTTGTACACATGTTTAGCACCTTCTATATATGCCAGGCATTGTACTATGGGCTGGATAACAGAAACGAATAAACCACTTGGTTAGCACAAGGAACTTTACCATGCTATGAGGGAAATGAGACACACAAACGAATAGCAATGATGCGGTAATGGATGTGTGCTGGGAACAGCAGGGACCTGCAGCAGAGTGCAAGAGGCTCTGAGTAGAGGCGGCAGGTTATTCCCCAAACATTTATCCTAGGCTTACTAAGCTCCAGCACTAGGAATAAAGTCCCTATTTTCAAGAGGCTCACCTGTTATTAGGAGAGCAAGATAAACAAACAGGTGCATAGCAAACAGCATGATAATGAGCAAAGAGGGATATATATGGGATGCAGTGGAACTCAGAGGAGGGGCTGTAACCATAGGTAATACTCAAGATCTTTAACTCACCAGTCGGAAATGACTCCAGCAGTAAACAATTGACTCTATAAATGGCTGCACTGGCTGATTAGGAAAAAACCCTGTCCAAGCCCAGACTGGATGGCCCGGGAGCTTCCTAGAGGAAGTGAGGCCTGATTAGACACTTGAAGGACAAGGAGAAATAGACCGGGCAAGGGCATTTCAGAGACAGAGATAACAGTACATGCAAATGCTTGGTGGTGTGAGAACAGAGAATCAGCATTCCTTCCCTAAACACCCCCAGTGAGCACCCCGACCACACGCACCTGGGGGTTCTCAGAAGTAGGCCTTGTGGAACAAGGCAGCTCGCTCAAGTCATTGTAAGTGACATTTGAAGATGGTCAAGATTCAAAACAACACATAACACACGCATCCACCCATGCATGCACGCACGCACACAGCACACACGTGATACTGCTGTTAATAACCAGAAGCCCAGGATCCACCCTGGGTAATGAAGAGCAAGCACTGAGGATGAAAAGGGAGAGACTGGCAAATCAAGAAAAGCAGATCAATATGGAGGGAAAAATAAAAGAACAGGTCTGAAAAAAGGCTTGAAAAAATTTCCCCTAGAGAAAAAAAGATGAAGGTCAAACTATAAAGCTGCTCTAATTATAAATCTACTTAGCGGCTTAAGTGAAGATACGTTAAGAAGACAAAATGCAAAAATGAAAATTAAATGGAAAATAAGCAAATGTAACAAATATAGTGTCATGTCTGATGTAAGAAAGTAGGAGGCAGCCAGGCGTGATGGCTCATGCCTGTAATACCAGCACTTTGGGAGGCTGAGCCGGGTGGATCACTTGAGGTCAGGAGTTCGAGACCAGCCTGGCCAACATGGTGAAACCCCGTCTCTACCAAAAATACAAAAAATCAGGCAGGCATGGTGGCATGTGCCTGTAGTCCCAGCTGAAGCACAAGAATCACTGGAACCCAGAAGGCAGAGATTACAGTGAGCCGAGATCACACCACTGCACTCCAGCCGGGGCAACAGAGCCAGACCCCATCTTCAAAAAAAAAAAAAAAAAAGAATGTAGTAGGTATTTGTAGTTTCTGCCTGCCCAGAAGCCACCCTATTCTTCTGTAAGGGAGAGACCCCCTGTCCCTTGAGGGGCTCAGGTGGTACAGTTCAGGTGGAGCTAACCCTTACCTCTCCTCTGCCACAGGTGTGGGAATAGGACTTGGGCCTGTTCAAGGTGGCCCATTACCTCCGGTTCCAGTGATGGGTTCACACGTGAGCATATGATGTAGTCCTCTCCCAAGACTTTCCTGGTGGACTTAATGTGAACAAGCTCTTCCTCAATGGGAGTTGCTAAGCAGGTTGCATGTGAGCCCCAGAATGAGCCCCAGAATGCTTGAAACCATCTTCACCAGTGGTGGGAGATGCAGCTTGATTACATCATTTCAACTCCTGGAGCAGTTATCCATTCCTGGACTTTTCTGTTATTTGAGCTAATTCCCACTTTTACTTAAGCTAATTTGAGTTGGATTCCGTCACTTGAAACCCAAAACATCCTGATTAATTGAAGAAAACTTTCAATCACTAAAATAATGGTTTCAAGTGACAGGCAGTCTGGCCCAAAACTGACTTTCCTAAATGACCAGACCCTACATACATTGAGCACTCATAAATGGAAATATAGGAAGAGAGAGCTAGATGACATTCACAGAATGCATTTGGTTCTGATTTGTTAAAGAATTTCTGGTACAAAAAGTTTAGGCCAGCAAAAAAGCACCATAATAAGGTGTCTCCCAAAAACATTTTGCATATGTCAGAAACACTACCCAACTGATTCCTTCACTTCATAAACGTTTATTGAGCAGGTCTAGGCTGGGCATTGCTAGGGAGAAACAAGGTAAGACAACATCCCTGCAGAGAGAAACTCACAGTCCTGTGGGAGGCAGACACGGGAGCAGATGCACTAGCAGAGGAAGGGCGGTAATGCAGGAGAGAAGTGCTATGGGAGGACACAGGCAGGCAAACAGTTTTCTTACATCAGAAGTAAAAACAATCCTTCTGTTGCAGCAGCGAATAGATCCAGAGAGACCTACTCACCTATCACATTTCACTTGGACATATTCATTAAGCTGGAGAAGATTCCCTCAAGCTTTGAGACGTTTCCACCCTTGAGAGTGGAAGAAAGGAAACCTACACTTGTGGAGTTCCCAACCTGCGCCAGGCACTGTTAATTTATCTGTTAACTCAGAAGTAATGATGCATCATCCTATTATACAAATACCAAGGCCTTGATCTGCTCTGAAACCATTAAAAAAAACACCAATTCAACAACTAAATCTAATCTGACAGTGCTGGTGATTGAAACACTGTTGACTTCATCAAAATATAAGGGGATACCAAAAATATCAGAAAGCAAGAGAATATTTTAATGCAAAAATCCAGCATGAACAAAATATCAAAATGTTAAATAAAGACACCATCAGATCCAGCCCTGCACTTGCATGCCTTGTCCTCACTTGCCTCACCCTAATTTGGACCCTGATCCCCAGCCACATCACCTGGCTCTATGCACCTTATAAGGGTTGTCACCTGGCTTCCTGTTCATAAACAACAAAGCAATCCTTAAAATGGACATGGCTCTCGTGCCCATGTTTGGGGACACCAGGATAACGTAAAGCCAGAAAGTCTGCCTAATCCCTGCAGGTAGATAGCCACCTGCTTGGAGGAAGGAGGAAAGCTAGTGTGGCTGATGGAGCGCAGTCCTCACTGCTGAGGTAGGGAGATGGGCTGGGTAAATGGTGAGAGGAGAGACTGCCCTGTAGAGACCTTATTCATCAGGGTTCTCAAAAACACCACCAAATCCTCTCAATCCTGATGGAATTAACCAGATACCCTCGGGGCTTTTGAAGACACCAGTAATGAAATGCACACCACCTGTCCTATTTCCCATCTGCATGGTTTGAATGTTTGATTCCTCCCACTCATGTTGAAATTTAGCTGCCGTTGTGACAGTATTCAGAGGTGGGACCTTTTTTTTTTTTTTTTTTTTGAGACAGTCTCACTCTGTCACCCAGGCTGGAGTGCACTGGCACAATCTTGGCTTACTGCAACCTCCGCCTCCCAGGTTCAAGCAATTCTCCTGCCTCAGCCTTCTGAGTAGCTGGGATTACAGGCGCATGCCACCACGCCCGGCTAATTTTGTGTATTTTAAGTAAAGATGGGGTTTCACCGTGTTAGCCAGATTGAGCCATGGTCTCAATCTCCTGACCTTGTGATCTGCCCGCCTCGGCCTCCTAAAGTTCTGGGATTACAGGCGTGAGCCATCACACCCCGCCCAGAGGTGGGACCTTTCAAAGGTGATTAGATCATGAGGGCTCTTCCCTCTTGAATGGGTTAAAGCTGTTATCTTGGGAGTGGGTTCCTTATAGAAGGATGGGTTCAGATTTGTATTGAATGGGGAAGCATTCCATTCATTATCTACATTAAAATAATTAAAATAGCTAACATTTATGTGCTACACACAACACTGGTTTATGTTTTCTCATTTAAAGATTTTTTTTTTTAATGATGAAGGTCAAAGAAAGTTACAGGGAATATACATATATTCTGTTAATTAAGAACTAATTTTAATTTATTTATTATTTAACAAATACTTATGGATGGATAAACGAACATACAAGCTTTATTACTTCTACATATTTAGGGCATCATGGGATTACTTCATGTTATCTTAGAAGGCTTTGGAGTTTTACTTATAAGAAAGAAAACTGACTTAACCAATAATTTGATTATACTAATAAAAATTAACTCGGGCTCTGAATGTGAAATTAAATGTACTCCCCCTACTGAGAACTGAAAACCATGCAATCCTTTGTATTTTGACTCTTGATAGTCTCACTTTTCCTGGAAGATCACCCAAATTCTGTGATGTAGTTAGTGCAAAGCAGTCATTGAAATAACATTTAGTTAACACCTACAATGTGCTACAAATTTTATGCCATTAGTTGCTGAGTCTACAGGAGTGAAGAAGGCATAGTTCTTATCCTTGAGGAAATGGTCATTAAATGAGGGAGAAGTATACAAATAACCAAAATACAACCATGCTACGTGGCAACAGAGAAGTGGACACAAAACATGGTGGGAGTATGGAGGATATAAAACACAGATTCTGAATCCTTCATATTCTAGAAATGAAAAAAGTAGAAACCCACTTCATTGTAACATCAAGGGTGTTTTTAGGCTGTCAACGGAAAGATCTACAATCAATCAAGAAAGCCACTGAGAGGAGTGGTGTTGGAAACCTTATTAGGAAGTGTGGATTATTACACCCTTGAGAGATGTCCCTTTTACCCCAGCATGCAAGTCTTTTGGAGTCAGATGGGGAAATTGATCATTAAGGCGTCCGATTTCAGAGCCAGCTGGGAAGTACTGGCTGGATTCCACCTCTGGGAGGTGGACGTTCTCCCAGAATGGCCTGGGAGGGGCAGTTCTCCAGGTAGGTATCCCTTGCTATTTATCTAGTGCCCTTTTAGCATGCGCAGTAAGCAGCTGTTGACTTGACTAGACTCCCCCACCCCATTCCGTGTCCTTCCCAGGTGTGCTGGGACAGGTCACCTCTGACCGTCATTGAGACTGGGGGAAGGAGGGAGAGAGAAACAAAGCACAACAAAATTCTCAAATGAGCTAGAAAAAATGAATTTATCTATCTCACTAAGCCAAGGGGGATCTATTTAACACACCAAGACTACAACTAGGAGGCTACAGTTTCTTTCCAATTAGCCTTTTATTTCTGCCAAGTCTCCACAAAGTAAAAGAATTGACATCTATGCAGAATCAAGTCACTTGGAAATAGTCCCCTAATATTCGTGCCAATAATTGTAATTAGTTTCCCACATCTATTATTTGAAGGCTATTGACCTTAAAGAATAATTGGCCAAATTGTAAAAATGTTGCTAGAATGGACCACAGATATCTAGCCATGAGAAATCTGAGACCCAGACAAGTTAACTGAATTATCCCAAATCACACAGCAAGGTAGTAGCATTGATAGTCTAGAAGACCACAGCTAAGCTCTGGACTCCTAGAGGACCTTCGATGGAAGCTGTCTTATGCATGTTCTTGCCTTCATCCTTGCAATAATATCTAAGAAGAACGACAGTGTTTACATTTGTGGAAGATTTTCTACATGTTAATGAGCGTGCAGGTGTGTGTGTGTGTGTTTTCTTGGCAAAGCACATGTCTGTTTAACCATCAGCTCAGTACCCTATTGTGCTTAAGATTCTTTGAGTTCAGGGAGAACTGCCCTGAGGCTCCCGAGAGCTCTACACCCACTCCCTGGGACTCCTCACACACACCGCTGTGGAAGGTCTGCCTGGAAGCCTCCCAGGGCAAGTCCTCCCAAGGGAAGGGGAGAGGATACCACCCAAAGAGCTCCAGTGCACATCTGTTCCCAGGCCCTGGCAGAAACCATCGCTGGAATTTAGCAAGAAGCCTGCAGAATCATTACTATTGCTCTGGGGCTGACAGTTGTTAAGGACTCATTAGGGAGTGTCAGTTTTCCACAGGCAACTGCATTTCTGAGAAAAGGGCCTGAACTTGGACTAAAGAAATGCTAGCAGCGATTTCTATTTCAAGAGAACAAGTTGTTGAACCTAAGTGGCAAAAGAATTCACAAGCCCCTTGATCTCCCACTTCTGGCATGTTCCATCCACTCTGAACTAAGATGTGGATCTGAACTATAAAATAAGCACTCGATGAACTTCTGCCTTCACCTCCGCCTCTGCTCCCCTCCTCCAAAACCCATGCTGAGAACACAGTCAGCAGTCTTACGAATTCTTCACAGTCAAGGAGGAAGTTGGGAAGACAGGTTTGAAAGCTGAGGCCAGTCAATGATGGCACATGCTCAGATGCCCATTTATCCCCTGTGTGAGAATGCCAGTAAATGAACAGAGGCTGAAGCTTTAGAAGAAAGGAAAGAGGCAACAAATACTATCCCTGCCCTTAAGGAGCATAGGATCTGAAGCAAAGACCCCTTGGAAACAAAGACCAAAATAAGACTGAGCACTACACATGATTCAGACAGGGCATCTTACAGCACAGAGTTTAGGGAGCAGAGAGGTCACTGAAAGCTGGAGTATTGTCCACAGCCTCCCTCTCGTCAGGGCTTCTATAGATGCTGTGCTCTTGGAGTCTGTCTCAGCCTTCCTGTTGAGTCCGACTCCTCTTCTAGATCAGTGGTTCCTAAGAACCCACTTTAGTCTCTCTCAGTTGCTGTGATAGATATCCAACTTGAATGAGCTTAATTCAGCAGGTCTCCATTTTGGCAATGTATTCAAATCGGGGGAGCTTTAAAATCTACCTATGCCCAGATCCTATCCCAGACCAATTGAATCCAGTTCCCCAGGTGAGAGACCCTGACATCAGATCCTAATGGCAGTCAGGTTGAGAACCACTGGGTTTAAGCAATAAAGGACAATTTGCAAATTCATAGAGGAAAACCACAAGAAGGTGGAGCTGTCCTCAGGTATAACTAGAATCAGGACATTGAACCAGTCGAGATCCTCTCCGTTCTTCTGTTCCCCTTTTCTTGCATATCTGTTGCATCTTCTCTCCTTGAGACAGGAATCATTATTAGTAGTGGCTCTGGCTTACCCTTCAGCAGTTAGAGGATAGAGCTTTCCTTCTCAGTTCTGTATTGATCATCCCCTACTCCATTTTTTTTTTTTTCTAAAAACAACTCTGATTGGCCTTCCAGGGGTCATGTGCCCACCCCTTGGCCCATGTTGAGAGGTTTTCACTGGTCCAGCTTGATTCGCGATTGTGTTCCTACCCCTGGGGAGGGGTGCTGGGGAGACTACCATGACTACCATAGATCCTTGCTAGTCAAAGTGTGGTCTATGGACAAACTTTCTGGGCATCACCTAGAAGCTTGTTAAAAATGGAAACTCCCAGGTGCCGTCACAGACCTGCTGATTGAGCATTTGCCTTCTAACAAGCTCCCTAGGTGATTTGTATGCACATGAAGGCCTGAGAAGGACCACTCTAATGCTCTGGTATCGCTTTCTCAGGTTGATGAAAGTAGAGGTATTTCTTTCTCTTGGTTTCACGCTAAAGCCTCAGAAGAAGGATGCCTCCACTCCTCTACAGCTTCTGACAGCAGCAGTACCAACACCACGTCTGTCTAGCCTGGTTGGCAAGAAACCCAGTCGAGCTCCCCACACCATTCCTTCTTCTCTTTCTCAAAAGCTGGCTGTGGATGAGGTCTGTGGTTTTGCTGCAGTAGCTGATAGGGAAGAGGATGTGGTGCTCTGGGCCAAATAGGGTTCAGCAGCTGGTGCTTATCAGCCATGCTCTGTGATACACACAGACGTGTCCACGCCTACCTTCCTGGCTGAGGACGTGTGGGAACTCAGAGCTTCCCCTGGGAATGAATGACAGAGCAAGGAAGTGACAAGGCTGATGTAGGTGTGATGGCATCCTGCCCAGCATCTTGCTAGTCAGCCGGGTCGGGGGATTTGCCTCTGAAACCTGGAAGCACGTGGGAAGCACAAATATATAATCTGGGCATCTGGCCACTCAGTTCAGTGATGCTCTAGGTCCTTCCTGGAGGGATACCATTTTCAAGTTCAGTGTACTCGGTAGGCTCCAAGCTCTATCTCCTGTGTCAACCCATTTTTTTCCCTTACCTTTCCCTTCCCCTCTCCATTTGTTTTCCCACTCAAACAGGAAAAGGTGAAAATTAGTGGGCACTCAATAATTATTGGTTGAAGAAATAGATGAATAAATAAATGGTTTTGCATTTTTGGAAGGAGAATTGAGCTTTATTTTCATCTGCTTTGATGGATAAATAGCTTTACTTCTGGGAAACGACACAGAATTACCACCTAGAAATCATCACCTTTGTTTAGATCTTTCCTGCATCTCTGCCCTCCACAAACAAGAAAGCCTATGCGTTTGTACACCAGAGCCTCGAGTTTTAAGTTTTCCCTCATGTGGGCTTCAGGAAAAGCCTGACTTTCGGTCTCAGTGGCTTCTGACCAGCATTGCCTCCAAAGAATGAAGAGAATATCTCCCCAATTATTTGGGTATTTTCATCTCAAGATGAAATCTACTTCTATCCTCTTGTTCCAGATCAGAATTAGAACTTTAGAATGTGTCTGCTGGAGAACTGGCCTAACTGCTTCATTTTTATAGAGGAGGCAACTGAACCCAGAGGAAGGGAATAGATCTGTCTGAGGCCACACAACTAGTAAGAGCCAGTTGTCTGTGTAGACCACAGGTTTCCTGAGTTCGGATCTAGTTCATTCTCCTTTCACGCCACAGTGTAGCCCATTGACCACCCTGCTATCAGAACTCGCCTCAGCAGCAGTGGTGATGCCACTTTCCTGTGGGTAGAAGGATGGCCGATTAAAGGACCTCAGTCAGCATCCTCCTCTAACGGGAGACTGGGGAGGACGCCCCAGGTAGGATTCCAGCGGCCAGTTCCACACCAGCCCCAGAGTCACAGACCTGTTTTTCCAAAAGTCCATTTATTTCTGTCTCCTTTACCCAGCCCAAACAGCAATGGAGAGGATTTTGCTCAAACTTTTCAAAATAACTTCCCTCTGGGCTGAGACCAAGCATGTGTAGCTTCAGGCCAAGGAATATTGAGAAGTTTATGAGCCACTAAAAATAGACAGTTACAACAGAAACTTCCTCTTAATTCTGCCATTTTCTCTGCTGGCTACACAAACACAGAGGCAGACTCCCTGATCATGGAGGGTGGAAAAAAGCATCCCATGCTCCAAGCTATGGTGTGATCAGATGGGAAATATGTTTAAGGAAGAACATTGCCATTTCAAGAACGAGTCCGATCCAAATATTGCAACTGGAAAGGAGAGGACCCATTGGTGCATCCTCTGGTCCTGAATTCTTTCTCTCACAGCCAAAGAAGGGCAGAGGCAGGAGCAATGGCAGGACTAGAGACAACAGGCAAACCCACCGTAGGCCTCTGCCCATTTGTAGCCTCTCATCTGTGTTTGGAATGGAAGCCATGTTTAATCATGGTGTCAGTCCTAAAATAGTCCAGAACAATTCCAACAGGGCAAATTATGTCTTTAGGGTATGTTTGAGCTGGTTATGCAGTTTATCCCTTGCCTTCTCTTTGGACTACATCTGTACCTGGCTGCATTGAAGATTCTGGTTCACTTTATTCCCTTTATAGAGTCCAGAAAACAGCCAAATTTAAGAATTTTCATTAGGTCCCAATGTTCCTGGTTTCCAGCCAGCTACATACCAGTAATCCCTGAACTAGACCGCATGGAAGTAAAGGCTATAACTTATAGGCTTGTGTTAGTCCAGTGTCCACTAAGCCTGTACAATGCTCTACGTTGCAATGGGATGGAATAATAGAATCCCACCAAGAATGGAAATCAGCCCATGTGCTTAAGAGAAAGCAGTTGCATGTTTGGTTCATTCTGAAGTAAATGACTTTCATGGCCTCAGTCTGTATAGATATGTCATAAAACATCTGAAGTTATACAAAGGAATAAAGAATAACAGAGGTCCAGAGAAGAGAAGGCGTATCTTTCCCATCTACCACATCCAGAAGGCTGAGTGGGGCCCTGATGTGATCCTCAGGATTCCAGTTCTCCCCCAAAGGAATAATTTAAAGTTGTACCAAGTGCATTTCTTGTACTTAAGCTCTGTTTTATATACTCGGCACTGAACAGTGATCCATCATAAGATAGCTCCATTCTTCTTTTTATTTTTTTATATTTATTTATTTATTTGTTTGTTTATTTATTTATTTATTTTTTAGACAGGGTCTCGCTCTCTCACCCAGGATGGAGTGCAGTGGTGTGATCTTGGTTCACTGAAATCTCCACTTCTGGGGTTCAAGTGATTCTTGTGCCTCAGCCTCCCAAGTAGCTGGGATTACAGGCACCCGCTACCACACCCGGCTAATTTTTGTATTTTTAGTAGAGACGGGGTTTTGCCATGTTGGCCAGGCTGGTCTCAAACTCCTGGCCTCAAGTGATCTGCCCGCCTTGGCCTCCCAAAGTGCTAGGATTACAGGCATGTGCCACTGCACCTTGCCAATTCTCCCTATTTTTAAAGGCTCCCGGAGGGGAAAACCAGAACATTTTTTTTCTGGCCATCTTAATGTTTTAACAGTTCTTTAGAGAAAACAAAATCATCCTTATTCCTGACCCAAATCTCTTGTGCTGGGATTTAAATCCATTTCTTCTTATTTGGTTCTTAGTAGAGATAGGAAACACCTGGAGCCCTTCCTGTGTTTATTGTACATGGTGTCTTGGGTTTCTCGTTTTATTCTTTTTTTACTTCCTTATCCATCTCTCCTGAGTCCTCTCGAAATTCTTCATCTTCCTCTCTCATTATGAAGCACTAAAGGAGCCACAATGCTTGGGACAGGACGCCAGTGCCCATAATATAAATATATATGTGTATTATATAGCAAACATCTATATACACACACACACACATGCATATATATAGATGGTCTCTGACTTGTGATGGCTTAACTTATAATATTTCAACTTTATGATGGTGCAAAACCATTGCAATTTCAACAAAATACAGTGTTCAATAAATTACATGGGAATTCAATACTTTATTCAAACATTGGCTTTGTGTTAGATGATTTCACCCAATTACAGGCTAATGTAAGTGTTCTGAACATGCTTAAGGTAGGCTAGCCTAAACTATAATGTGCAATAGGTTAGGCGTATTAAATGCGTTTTCAACTGATAAACTCATTGTAAAGTGAAAATATCGTAAGTCAAAAAAGGATTTAATGCACCTAGACTACCAAATATCATAGCTTAGCCTTTTAAATCCTTTTAAAAAGATGTTCATATGCACCAGCTCATTTAAACTTTAAAACCGCCATTCTATGAGATGGCCAAGGAGCCATTATTACTTCTATTTGATAGCTGAAAAAACTCATGCAGTTGAAGTGAATTGCCCAGAGTCCTAATCTAAACCTAGTAAGTAGCTGGACAAGCAGCCAAACTTAAGCCGTCTGATTCCCAGTGCAGGGCCTTCTTCATGACACCTTCTCATCTTTTATGTGTCAATCTTGCATTGTAGGACTGTATACCAGGCCCTTGTCCATCTAGACCCAACCCCTCCCTCCCTTGTTTTTCCTCTGCATCCTGTTCACACTTATGTCAGAGCACATCAAGCATTCCATTCCACTTATCTTTTACTTCTGGAGGGCAAAGACCACAGCCTACTTATCTTAGATTTCTCCTGCCTTACAGAGTGGTTTAGCCCTTTGTAGGTGCTCAACAGATGTTATGAATGAATGACAAAACATCATAGGGAGGCATAGAGATGGTGTTTATTCTATCAAATCTACTACTATGAGGCAAATAAGCTTAATTAAATAAAAGGTTCAATTACACAACTGCTTTAGAGAATTAAATGAAGCTTCTACCTTGATAATTTTTATAAAATGAGCTTCATTAGTGACAGCATATTAGACAGCATTATAATATTCAAGTTATAATCATGTATTGCCGTGGTTTTAAAATATTAAAAATCAGGCCTGGCAAGGTGGCTCATGTCTGTAATCCTAGCACTTTGGGAGGCCGAAGTGGGTGGATTACCTGAGGTTGGGAGTTCAAGACCAGCCTGGCCAACATGGTGAAACCTCATCTCTACGAAATATACAAAAAATTAGCTGAGTGCAGTGGTGTGCACCTGTAATCCCAGCTACTCTGGAGGCTGAGGCAGGAGAATCACTTGTACCCAGGAGGCAGACATTATGGTGAGCTAAGATCACACCACTGCACTCCAGCCTGGGCTACTTCATCTCAAAAAAAAATAAAATAAAATAAAATAAAAATAAAAATCTATATAACACTGATGTCAAATATTAAATCAACCATTTTTCCCTTCAAATCCAGGAAATTCTTTCTCATGTTAATGGTAGTCTTATTCTTCACGGTAAAGTGACTCCTCCTTTTTTTCCCAGAACATTTCCAAACAGTAGATGTCTAATATCACTAACTACATGGCAAGTATTTATTGCTCACATTGATGGGTCATATTTTTATTCCTAACTTCCCACAGAAAAGCTACATAGGGTAAGCCAGCTTAACATTTCTGCATAGCTATTACTTTTGTCCCATGAAAAATAACAGTGATTAGAAAGTCCAACCTCTGTTTAGAGAGTGGCTTGGCTTTTAACTTCTTTATGACTTGAGAGAAGTTAAAGTTTAGATATTTAAAACTAAACATTGAATCTATAGTTCACATCGGAAAGCACAGTTTTAACCCGAGGACTTCCTATACTTGGGAAATTTCTGTTCCCTATGACATCCTGTAAAATGGTCTTTTTCTCAGCTTGGGGGGAAAATTTGCATTCAGTGATGCATAATTAGCAATTAGAAGCAAGCAATGAATCAATAAATGTCTCCTCACAAAGTCTTAAGGACCAAGTATTTATAATATTTACATTTTCTTGCTATTTTATTTCATTGTGAACACTGAGGGGAAATTAGTAGTGTTGATATTATTACTACAGTACCATTATGAGATTAAAAGAAAAAAGGCAAAGTCTGAGTGTTTATGTAATTATTTATGGCTTGTTATCTAAGATCAAAATTTTTTAGATCCTCCAAAGGAGAAGGGAAGCCGTTGTTTCCTTTACACAAAACTTGCTTTGTCACAATCAACAATTTGGAGACCATAATAAACAGTATAGGACTTATGGTTTCTTCGCCAGAAAGGACGGCTTTCTAGAGACTTTGAACTGAGCTCTTTGTGAAGATCCAAAGTTCCCTTGCTGGCAGCCATCATGGTGCTCAATGGCACACAAGGGGAGGAAACTTCTGGCATTTTCAATTCTGGTGGAAGTTCAGCACTTGGTTTAGCCAAATCAGGCCTCAGGCTTGCTAGGGCTCGGGAGTCTGGAAAGTTGATGAGTATATGCAGACTGCAGGAAAACAAATGGACAGGTGAGCTGTCAGGATCCAATGTCCAGTCTTTTAGGCTAGGTCATGTGGCTGGGGTCAAAGTTCAGCAGTGCAGAAAGGACAGGGAGAAACATGTGGTACCCGCATTGGATTTGAAGTTCTGAGTTTGGGAGACATCACCCAGATCCAGAGCATTAGTTGAAGGATGTGAAACTGACAGAGTGGAGTGGGCAGGAATGCAGGCTTGACCTCAGCTTGCTTCTTCAGGCTTCTCTACAACCAAACCTGCTAGCCATATTGAACCACTTGCCACTTTTCTGAATGAGCTAAATTTTCTTTGCCTTGTTTCCGGGGTTTTCCACATGCTGCTACCTCTGCCTGGAAGGTACATAATTGTTCTACTCTACTCTACACACACTCAGGAATCACCTTTTTTTTTTTTTTTTTTTTTTTTTTTTTGAGACGGAGTCTCGCTCTTGTTGCCCAGGCAGGAATGCAATGGCGTGATCTTGGCTCACTGCAACCTCCGCCTCCCGAGTTCAAGTGATTCTCCTGCCTCAGCCTACTGAGTAGCTGGGATTACAAGCATACACCACCATGCCTGGCTAATTTTGCATTTTTAATAGAGAAAGGGTTTCTCCATGTTGGTCAGATTGGTCTTGAACTCCTGACCTCAGGTGATCCGCCCGCCTCGACCTCCCAAAGTGCTGGGATTACAGGTGTGAGCCACTGTGCCCAGCCAGGAATCACTTTTTATGGAAAGCCTTTCCTAATCCATGCCACACCCCCAAGACTAAATTAGGTGCCCCTCCCCTAGAATCTCCATGGTCTCCATAGACATACCACCAGCGTACCATTTAATATAAAACCCTCATAGGGTTTCAACCACTTTTCTTATTAATGGAGCACTTTCTTCAAAAGAAATCTTACTCAGAACCCAACGCAAAAGAGCAGGTGCTTTGACAAAGTGGAGGAGGGTGACCAAGGCCCTGCCTACTTGGCCCCATTGCTTACGCAAGGATGTCACCCTTGAGAAACTTTAAGAAAAGGCTAAAGGGGCTCAGAAAATGCTTTTAAAATCCCAGGCCTAATATATATGCTTGATTATATTAAAATACATAAAATACAGGCATGCTTTATTCAGAGCTGTCCCATGAAGTACTTATTTATGTTGAAGTACTTATTTATATCAACACTTTTAGCTGATATAGTTTTGAACTCGTATGGCGTGGACACTGAGTAATCAGAAATCCACCAACTATTAACAAGCATGGCTGTCCAGTGTATACCAGAAGAACATAAGCGTTGAACATGTGCAAACTTTTATTCACTACAAATCCACTATTAATGTGTATTTTATCCAGGCTGCAAGCCACTGGCACATCAACTATATTACTCCGAGTTGGACAACCATGTTTTTAATCCAATGTGGCCTTTCTTCCTGCCCATAATTTTACGTTATGATGAATACCCATTATAGTCGATAAAGTGTGAAGGATGGAGTCAAACCTTCTCGAAGAAGCAATGGAAGTGACCCACATAGAATCTGGAATGCAAATGTTAGCGTTCCTTCTATCATCTCCAAAGAAGTTGCTAAGAAAATAGTAAGTCTCATGATGAGCAGGTAAATAGGGATTGGTAGACATCATAGATATCCTGGTAACCTAGGAGGGTTAACCCCCAGGTGTGCGAATGGGAGTTGGAAAGAATGAAAGCATGTTTGCTAGGGCACCAAAACTGGGACATAGTTCCACAAGGTCCCTGCTAGAGTGACTCTGTACCCTCACCACTTCAATTAGAGTCCTCATGTTCAGAAGACATCTACTGTATGTCCACCCCAACTCAGATACCTTGGGTATATGCATGTACACATATGCCTGGGAGAATGTCAATTCATTTCTTAAGTTTACTTGGGAGAAGAACCAGGGATGTGCACCACAGAAGTGAAAATAAAATGTTTTACTGTAAACCTTTCATATGATGTTAATTTTACATGCTCATATATAAAATCACCAGCTTTTCTGTCTGCCTCATCTATTAAACTGTAAGTTTCTTGAGGATAGAAACAATGTCCTATCCATCTCAGTATCTCTGACCCAAATACAGCACCTGGTATGTAGTAGGTAATAAATGGATGGATGGATGGATGGATGGATGGATGGATGGATGGATGGATGGAAGGGTAGATGGATAAACAGATAGATCTCAGCAGACAAGCAGTTTTAGCACCAAAGAGATTATAACAGCAGGTTCCTGGGCCTAAACAAAGAGCCCTGCAAAAGAAGAAATCCATAGAATCTAACTGCAGAGCGACTGGGAGGCAACAGCAGAAGAGCACAGTGGCAAGACTGAACCCTGCGTAAGAAGGTCTCTCCCTGTCCAGAGCTAGAGCTGGACACAGTCCAGGGCCCAGGGTCCTCCCAGAGACTTGGGAGAAAATGCAACTCCATTGTGCGCAGTAAGATTTCCGGGAAAGTCAATAAAGGGACATACGAAGCCTGATGCTTCGTGCTTGTAAGATACTTATCTGTCTCTGACTTGAGTGGCTTTCTCAGGCCAAAGAAAGAAAATGAACATTATGAAAGGGCTTTAATTGGCCTGGACAGTGCTGATAGTAACATAAGTTACCATGGTAGCTAATGCACACACTTCCTTCTCAATAAATAATACCTTCTTATCTGCTTTCTAAAGAAAGAATTAATGAAAGAAGAAGAAAAGAAAGAAAGCTACACCTCCTGCAAAAGATGCCCATTTCTTTCTGCTATTACTTTTGGGGATTCTAGCTGTTGCTTGAGAAGCTACCATGTGATTATTTGAATCTCAAAGAGCAAACAACCCTTACTTAATAACAGAAGCTGCGAAAGGCATGCAAGGCAACACCTTAGTCTCTTTGACTGCTATAAGGTGGAGGGCATTTTGAGGCACCAGAGCGAACTGGGAGACTTATTCAGAGTTCATTCATGACAACGTGTGTAATAATTATGGAAGAAGAAATGGAAGCACGAAAGGCTATTTGAAATGGTTCTCTTTAAAACTGAGAGGATGATCTTACAATATTTTAGGATGACATTATGTGTAGATGCTTTTACAACTTCTTTGGTAGAAACGATCTGGAATCCAAGCCCAACTAGAGATTAAAGGGCTTGGGGTGAGAGGGGTATGAACTTACTTCTTTGTTTCATTGGTTCAGCTCCAGCCTATTTCTTTCACAGAATCAGATGCAGGAAAAAAAACCCTCTGAGATCATCTTATGGATGCCCTGCAGGGTCAGCGCCAGTCTATTCTTTGTGTATCTGAGTGAAGTGCTTTATTCAGGCAATTTTGAAAAGATTTAAGTAATGCGGCTCCCTCCACTTTCTCTGGCAAATTTTAGTATTCACAGCCTTGAGCAAAGGTTTGGTTTTACTATTATTATTATTATTTACAAAATGGCAGGCAGATAATGGCTGGCCATTGCTCAGATAATAATGGCTGGCCATTGCTTTCAGGCCAACGACCTGCAGAATCTTCTGTTGGTAGAAATGCCACATGAGTAATAGGGGACTCTGTAAGAGCAGGCTTCCAAGACACCTCGGCATCAGGGGTGCATCCAGGGTTTTGTGGAATAGTAGAAAATTTCGTTTTCTCCCTTTTCACAGTTTTCTTTATATACTGGAGGGAACCATCAAGTTCTGCAAGCCCACAGTCTTCTTCTAGGGAAAAGATCCCCCAACCCCCTTGCTCAAGCCATAAAGAAGTTACATAGGCAGGCAATGTACAGACCAATGAGTATCTTTATTTATTTAATTTTTTTTGAGACAGATACTAACTCTGTCATCCAGGCTAGAGTACAGTGGCACGATCTCGGCTCACTGCAACCTCCGCCTTCCAAGTTCAAGCAATTCTCCTGCCTCAACCTCCCTAGTAGCTGGGATTACAGGCACGTGCCACCATGCCTGGCTAATTTTTGTATTTTTAGTAGAGATGGGGTTTCACTATGTTGGCTAGGCCAGTCTCAAACTCCTGACCTTGTGATCTGCCCACTTCTGTCTCCCAAAGTGCTGGGATTATAGGCATGAGCCACCGTGCCCAGCCCTGGTGAGTGTCTTTGCATGAAATCCAGAAGACTGTTGGTGTCAAAACCAGGTCCGTTATTGTGAAGTTTGAACATAAGATATAAGAGCAATGATTCACTGGCAATGAGCAACGAGAGTCCACAGATGAACCAAAGCCATAAGTAAGCAGAAGCCATGGCTCTCCCTGAGTGAAGGGCCAGCTGAACACGCCGACACAGAGCAAAGGCACAGGGGATGAAACACAATGCAGGGCACTGGGCAGATGCTGGGAAAAGCCAAGGAAAGATGAAAAGAGCTCAGTCACTGTAATGGTGGGGATAGAAAATTGTCACTGTGAGGGAGCAACAAAGTAAGCCCTAGAGAAAATTTAGATCATTCCAACTCCTGAATTCTACTCTCTCTTCTGTGGGCAGCCGGTGTCCTCCATCCTGGGCTCTTGTGGGATCCCTATCTTCTGCCATGTCTGTTTTTACAACATCTACCATTACTTGAGGCAACCTGAGAGAATCTCCAGGCCCATAGAGCGTGATGAACCAGCCCTTTACCCCAGAGCCCGAACTACAAACTCAGTCATCACACGAATGGACTTGGCCCAAATGAGGAAGCACCAAGAGTATAAAAGAAATGTCTAGGGGGCAACGTGTAAGGCACGAAGTACAGTTTCGAAGGCCAAGTTCCAAACGTCATTCACAAGTCTTCTTTTGATCATCGGCCTCTATTCAGGAAATAGAATAACATGGCAGATGTTTAATATGCAGCAAAGCCATGAAGAGGGTTCCTCCCACATAAGCACATCTTGGCCTTTAGAGACTTTCGCCCTTGCCACTTAGCCAGCTGCATGACTGAGTCGAAGCCAGCTAGGGAGGCAGGTAGGGTGGAGGCGGGATTGTGGGCTTTCACTGTCTTTGTCACCTCTCCCCCTCAGGCTGCCAGATGAGAACCCACAGACCTAGTATGCCAGCATGACAGTCCCCAGGGTGAATGGGGCCCCTGGAGTTGTATAACACAATAGCCCTGCTTGGTGGCCCTTCAGGAGGCCCAGTGGCAGGAATGCCTGTGTCCTCAGCAGCTGCAGACCCTAAGCCTTCCCCGTCCCCAACCCCTCTGTACCTCCAATCTGTACCATTCTTGCTGTTCTTCCAAGAGAAAGCCCAACTTGTTCATTTTCAAACACCAAATCATCCTGTTCAGCCCCCGATTCCCCACTCCCATGACTGCCCTCTTTGCTGTGACACAAGAGGGACCTAAATCAATAGCATGAGCAGACAGCAACTCTCAGTCACTAACAAACATGTCGACCTAGAGAGAAGGAGCTAAGGCAAAATTAATATAAGTAGTTTATTTGGGCCAAACTTAAGGGTTGCCACTTGGGAGCACAGATTCAATTGCCCTCAATATACACATTATTACAAGTGGATTTTTAAAGGCAAAAGGGTGGACTGGGAGTGGGCTGATACAAAGCTATTGTCAGGAATTCTCATTGGTTTATAGAAATGACATTGACTAGTGATTGGCTGTAGATTTTTAAGCTATAGGGTGTGGGTTCAGTGTCTGGTGTGGCACTATTAGGTGAATTTATAGTTACTTGTGTCAATAACAAGCAGTTTCAGGAGATAAATACATAGTTCAGAGTGGGTAGTGGAACGTAATTGCTATCTCATTTTAATGTCTTTCTGGACCTGATAATTTAAAAGGACTCATATTCCTCAGATAAAAGTTCTTTTATTTTCTCAAATGGTAACTCTTCTTCCTTCTGAGTAAAGAGATGTGACTAATGTGAGGCAGGGCTTTCAAGGGAGGGACCAGGGGCAGCTATTCGGTCCTCCTTCGCTCCTCCCTCCTCTGTTCCTCCCTCCTCTACTCCTCCCTCCTCTGCTCCTCCCTGGTTTGCTCTTTGATCAAAAGCAGCAGCCGGTACTAAGGAAGGAAGACCAGTACTGAGCGAGTCACATCTATCATTCAAGTTTCTTTACAAGAACTCACCACCAAAAGAAACTGTAAAGTGGGAGAAATAGGATGACTTCAAAAGCAAAAATGCAACTTACTAGCGTATTTGATTATATATAGTCACAAAGTAGGGAAAGGTCAACTTTTTTTTTTTAAGTTCCAAATATTGTATTTGTAAAATACACTCTTTTTGTAGGAAGTGGCTGGCCTGATCCCATTACTGGGTATATACTCAAAGGAATATACAATGTTCTGTTATAAAGACACATGTACATGTATGTTCATTGCGACACTATTCACAATAGCAAAGACATGGAATCAACCTAAATGCCCATCAATGGTAGACTGGATAAAGAAAATGTGGTACATATACGCCATGGAATACTGTGTAGCCATGAAAAAAAAACAAGAACATGTCCTTTGCAGGGACATGGATGGAGCTGGAGGCCATCATCCTTAGCAAACTAACCCAGGAACAGAAAACCAAATACCTCATGTCCTCACATATAAGTGGGAGCTACATGATGAGGACACACGGACACATGGAGGGGAATAACACACCCTGGGGCCTACTTGAAGGTAGAGGGTGGGAGAAGGGAGAGATCAGAGAAATAACCATTGAGTACTAGGCTGAGTACCTGGGTGACAAAATGATCTGTACAACAAACTCCCATGACGTGAATTTACCTATATAACAAACCTGCACATGTACCGTTGAACCTAAAATAAAAGTTAAAAAAAAAAAAAAAAAAAGTTATTATCAGTTTTTCTCTGGAATTCGTGGCCAAAAAAAGTTTAGTTGTTATTGTTACAGGGAAAGGGGTCCTTGGATCCCAACCCCTAAGAGAGTGGGTTCTTGGATCCTCATGCCCAAGAAAGAACTCAGGGCGACGTCTGTAAAGTTGAAGCAAGATTACTAGCGAAAGTAAAGAAATAAAAGAATGAACCTCATCCACATTACAAAGCCAGTTCCCAAGGGCTGTCTCTTGTTATTTTTTTTTTTTTTTTTTTTGAAGCAGAGTCTTGCTCTGTTGTGCAGGCTGGGTGCAGTGGTACGATCTCAGCTCATTGCAACATCCACCTCCTGGGTTGAAGTGATTCTCCTGCCTCAGCCTTCCCAGTAACTGAGACTACAGGTGTGTGCCAGCACGCCCGGCTAATTTTTGTATTCTTGGTAGAGATGGGGTTTCACCATGTTAGTCAGGTTGGTCTCGAACTACTGATCTCAGGCAATCTGCCTGCTTTAGCCTCCTAAAGTGCTGGGATTACAGGCGTGAGCCTGGTTGCCTATTTTTGTTTTGTTTTGTTTTGTTTTTGAGACGGAGTCTCACTCTGTCACCCAGGTTGGAGTGCAATGGCCGCAACCTCGGCTCACTGCAACCTTCGCCTCCCAGGTTCAAGTGATTCTCCTGCCTCAGCCTCCCCAGTAACTGGGACTACAGGCGTGCACCACCACGCCCAGCTAATTTTTGTATTTTTAGTAGAGATGGGATTCCACCACGTTGGTCAGGATGGTCTCCATCTGTTGACCTTGTGATCAATCCCCGGCCTTCTTGGCCTCCCAAAGTGCTGGGATTATAGGCATGAGCCACTGCTCCCGGCCACCTATTTTTATGGTTATTTCTTGATTATATGCTAAGCAAGGGGTGGATTATTCATGCGTCCCCTTTTTAGGCCATATAGGGTTACCTCCTGATGTTGCCATGACATTTGTAAACTGTCAGGGCGCTGGTGGGAGTGTAGCAGTGAGGACCACCAGAGGTCACTCTTGTGGCCATCTTGGTTTTGGTGGGTTTTAGCCGGTTTCTTTACTGCAAGCTGTTTTATCAGCAAGGTCTTTATGACCTGTATCTTGTGCTGCCCTCCTATCTCATCCTGTGACTTAGAATGCCTTAACCATCTGCGAATGCAGCCCAGGAGGTCTCAGCCTCATTTTGCCTAGCTCCTATTCAAGATGGAGTTGCTCTGGTTCACATGCCTTTGACAGTGGCAAAAAGCAGTCTCCTCTTATTTCAGTCCCATTGTTGTTCTTTTTTCTGAGTTTTTAATTCCTTAAATCTCTGTGCATAGCTTTTGTTCCCTAAACGTGGTTATGAGTTCAAGATGGCCCACTGCTCAGACCTTCTTTAAGTGCAGAGGCTTTCTGTTGACTGTGGACTACCCCAGAGTTACCCCTGACAGGCAAACACTCATAGGCCACTGTGTAAGCCAGCTATGGGTGCCTGTCTAGAAGGCCACTCACAGGGAGGATGCAGATGGATGAAGGCACACAGTCCTGCTTCCTCAAGAGATGCATTTTCTCAGTTTGTTTTTAATTAACACATCCTTCTTCCCACCCCCCGATACCAGGGTAGGTTCGTCAAAATCTATGGAAATGTCTGTAGGTTGCAGGAAGGTCCCTTGATTCTGAAACACAGGGCTGGAGAGAAGGCATAGTATTCCAAGGGAATAATTCACAGAACCACTGGCAGAGAGTAAAGGAATTCTTGGCTTTATCTGCGTCCCCCTCCCCCCACTTCATTCAACATTTTAAAGTACTTTCACCTGCTTCAGTGAAGGCACAGCTCGGGAACTTGTTGACTACCACGTGCTGTTATTTTAGTTAATACCCTTCTCCCCAGAGCTGAGCTTGTTTGCAGGAGGGCTTTGCAATGCATGGCTTTCTTTCCATACTGATAGGCTTCATTTCCAAGCTAGTGGCTCTCTGAAATTCTTTTGCAAAACAGAGTCTCAGATCTCTCACTCCTTCCTGGTTCTATCAATATTCTATACGAGAATTTAGAACAAGGCTCAGCATTCACTAGAATCGCCTGGCCTTCTTTTCTCTCCTGCGATTGCTATGTTAATGAATCTGTTGGATGTCGCTGTGACCTACAAGCTCCTACCCAGCAGGAGAGCCCTGCATCTGAACTGCTGATATGCCACACTAAGAAAGGAAAAGAGGCCCTGCCTGGCCAGGCAGAGGGGCAAGGGAATTTCAGAAGCCTTCCAAGACTCAGATCATTGTGTAGAGATGTAAAAGATCACCACTCTCCTTGTTATTACTGGTGATAAATGGCTGGGCAGGCAGATCTGCACCACAAGAATTGCTGAAATTGAGGAAACCTTGTGTAATGAACAAGCAATTGAGGAGGAAGTGAGAGGCCGATGGCAGTGTGACCTTAGTGGCAGAAAAGCCAAATGTCACGTTGCTGTAACAATTTATGGCAAATATTTCTCTGTCTGGGGTGTGCCTTTAAATAGAAATTGAAAATGATGCAAGCTCAGGGTCATCACCTCCAAGTGCAAAATCCTGCCAGTGGAGAAAGCCGCATAGAAGGGTTTCACAGGTTTGGGGAACTTTGGCATGAAAGAGCCCAGCTGTTTGAGTTTCATCTATTCTTTTCTTAAGGATGAGTGGATATGTGAAAGTTGCAGCTGGAAATGAGCAGCTTCTCATGGGCTTTTAGCAAGCTCAGGGTTTGTTAAAACAAGGATGAGGTGGCTCATCCCTGTGTCTGAATTCTCAGCAGCTCAGAACCCTGGCTTGTTTCTTGGGGATCCCATCCATGAGGACTGATATGGTTTGGCTGTGTCCCCACTCAAATCTCTTCTTGAATTGTAATTCCCATAATCCCCACATGTGGTGGGAGGGACCTGGTGGGAGGTAATTGAATCATGGGGACAGTTTCCCCCATGCTATTCTCATGATAATGAGTAAGTTCTCACGAGATCTGATGGTTTTATTAGGGGCTTCCCCCTTCACTTGGCTCACATTCTTCTCTCTCCTGCCGCCTTGTGAAGAAGGACATGTTTGCTTCCTCTTCCACCATGATTGTAAGTTTCCTGAGGCCTCCCCAGCCCTGTGGAACTGTGAGTCAATTAAACCTCTTTCCTTTTTAAATTACCCAGTCCCAGATATGTCCTTATAGCAGTGTGAGACTGGACTAATACAAGGACCTTCACGAGTGTCTCAGGCCTAGCAATGTCCATTAGTCTGGACAAAGGCATTCATGGCCGTGGAGACCCTCTGGCACCATATCAGCCACACACACTTCCTAGTTTCCTCTCTGTTACTTCACAAACAATGCTGGAAAAGTACAAGAGATGACTGGGTTGAGTTACCTCTCTACAACACAGGGAAGAAAATGCTCAAGACCATAGGAAACTGGGCAGACATTCCAGAAATAGGATGTCCAGGGTTTCAAAGATAATGCCATCATGGGGACTGGCTATAGGGAGCACTTGATCCAGGAATGGGCAGAAAGTAGTGCCATTCGGCTCCCCAGCTGGTGAAAGGAGCAGCCATCCTTCAGCTCCCACCTGGGGAGCCACCTGGAGACCCCTGGTCTTGGGTAACCACCTTCAAACTGCAGTTCTGTCTGCCCCTCCCCTGCATCACTCATGAATTTACTTCTCCATCCTCTGGATCTCATGGTAAATGCATACCCTTGCATTTCCTTTGTCTCTTATATAGTTTGAGCCCAAGGAAGGCCTTGGCTTGGTCATCGCAGCTTAAATACCATATTCTTCTTCCTCCACTTCTCATACCCCTCAATCAAATAAGGTGATTTTGATGGTTACCAGGTAGCTCGTGACGCCAAGACATTCCATTCACCAGGGCCTAAAGTGAGTCAATAGGGAAACACAGAATCTACTCTATTGTTAAGCAAACACTCTCTTTATGGGTATTTGGCCCAAACAAGTTCTGTTATGTGAGCACACTGATAGAATTGAAAATGTAGAATGTTAAAAACTTAGCATCAAGAATCAGTGGCTCAAAATAAACACGGAGATGAAAGAACACAGATATAGGTCATCATTAGAAAGGACAATACAGTGTTCTTAAAGCAGAGATCCAGAAAAATATCTGTTAAAATGCAAAACATGATCTGAAACAAACTCTAATATCAGGACTTATACATATATATACACAAGCTGGGAGCAGTGGCTCACGCCTGTAATCCCAGCACTTTGGGAGGGCGAGGCAGGCAGATCACGAGGTCAGGAGTTCAAGACCAGCCTGGCCAACATAGTGAAACCCCACCTCTACTAAAAATACAGAAATTAGTCAGGCATGGTGGTGCACACCTGTAGTCCAAGCTACTAAGGAGGCTGAGGCAGGAGAATCGCTTGAACCCAGGGAGCGGAGGTTGTGGTAAGCCAAGATCTGCACTCCATCTAGTCTGGGCAACAAAGTGAGACTCAGTCTCAAAAAAAAATATGTATAACTATATATATATATATATACACACACACACACACAAGCGTAGGTCTGTCATGTGTATGTGCATTTGTATATGTGTGTGTGTGTGTGTGTATATATGGAGAGGGAGAAGGAGAGAAAGAACAAGAGCTTGAGGAAGCAGTGGAGGTGGGGAAAGATCTCTTGGTCATCATCTGTCCTCCATTTCCTAATTCTAAGAAGCAAAGAAATGGCCAAGATTAAAATTTTAGGTTAGAGGGGACCTCTGGGATATTAGAGGCAAGGCATCAGAGCAGCTATTGGAAATTCTTGCTACCTTCACATGACACCATGTAATTTGTCTTTATGTGGGGCCCTGGTTACTGAGCCCCCACTTCTTCCCTATCACTCACTCCCTTCCTCTAGCCTTCTGATCACTGCTTATAGCAGTGCAGATCTCTCTGCACTGGTACTATCTTAGGAAATTATCTGCAAGGAATCCTGTGTACCTGATTTGTTTTATTGGCTAGCAAGTAGATGCATTATTTCCTAGTCAACAGGCAGGACAGAACAGCGTAGGACCAGGATGCAAGGCTACATTAGCAAAGGCAGCTGTTTGGACCACAGTCTTCTCAGGCAAAGTAGCAGAGAGGAGTGACTGATGTCAGCTTCCACCAACACTGAGAATTCTACATTGAGCTGGAACCAGGATCTCAGGACAGTGGCTCTAGGTAGGATCTGAGGCAGCAGGATGTCATGCTTGCGAGCACCTTCCTGGAATTCTGCTCTATTGACCAAGTGGAAACCTAATCATTTCAGGAACCAAGCACTTTCGTCTTATAGGAAAATATAATCTTCTCAAAGCAATCTTAGCCTGTCCTTCATGCATGCTGCATTTTAGCTATCTATCACATGCAGAAAGTTCTTCAGGGTGCCCGAGTTTGAATTCCTGACCTTTGCCACTCAAGGTGTGGCTGCTTTTGGGACCTCCAACATTCTTCCAGCAAGTTCATAGGATAATACGGGGACCAAAAAAATAAAAAGGAAAATCCTGGGGCTCAGAGAAGAGGGAATTAATCTTTTCATCCTCTCTTTTTATGAGTGCCATTATTAAGAATACGCTAAGGCTGATACATATCTTTCAGGCATTGAGCCAAAAATGCCAAGACATTTTAAGTTTGACTAGAAGGAGACTTATGCTTTCCAAATTGCTACCTTGATAAATGTTTCTATTTTATCCCCTGAATAGATTTAATTCATTTACTTACTGCACTGAAAGATTCAAGCTTAAAGATATTTAATTATGTCTAACATTTCTCCCATTAAGTAGATTAAAAGTCTAAAGCATTGGCTGCCCCCACTCCCCCAACACTATATGGCTGATCTGTTGGGTATATATGTTCAATTGGAGCTTGCAAAAAGAAAGATATTACATCAGCCTTAAAACAGTATGTATTCAAGATTTGATTCTATTTTGAGCTTACACTTGGCTTAATTGTACTAAGCAAGGAAATAATATTACAGAGACGCCACTGAATTCATAAATATATTTCTGTTAGCGAGAAAGGCCAAAGAGTCATCCAATGTAAATTTATCCTTGGCTACTGAGTGATTACTCTTTCAAGGACTTGGGAAATTGACAAGACTTCTGGTTCTATGCCAGAAGTGCTCTTAACTGTGGTCTTAAAATAGGGAAAAAATACTCCACCTAAAAAAGTAGGTACAGATTTCTTATTTGGGTGAGGCCCCTCACAATAAGGAATTCCTTAAAGGGAGAATGGGGAGAAATCTAAGGACTATAGGTCTAGTAATGTCATTACTTACTGCAAAAGGGAGACAGATAAATATCTTGGTAAGAAACTCTAATTGTGAATGATGAATATACTACAATATTTCAGTGCATGACAGCATTTTCCTTGACATGCTGTGCTGAGACATACGGTAAAGGTGATGCCACCTGTATTTTTAAAAACTGAAGAAATCTTTCCTGGGGTTGTGTGTGTGTGTGCACATGTATGTGCGTGTGTCCATGCACAGTTACACGCATGTGTGCACATGCAGTGGTATGCTGGCAAATGTTTAACAACCAACTCTGTGGAAGAAAAAGACCAGGTTTGTAGTGCTTGCCAATACCCATGATGTAAATACTCCCATCATGGCCACGGTAAAATTATCTTCCTTAATGGAACACTGATCATGCAAAATAAAATCTAAACATCTTAACATGGCCCATGACATCCTTAACCTTGACTTTCCAGCCCCATTGCCTACTAAACCCACCTTTCTCCCTGGTACTCCAGCCGAATTTTCTGTTGCTTCCCAAACACACTGAGATTTTTCTCATTGCTGTGCTTCTGCTCAGGATGTTCCTTCTTTCTGGAATAGTTGGTCCTCTTTTCTGGGCATGAAAAATTCCAAAACTTTCTTAAAGACACAGCTTAAATGTCACCATGAAGCCTTCCCAAAATTCTTCATAGAAGGAACTCCCTCTCCGTTAATAAGCACATTAATAGTACTTTTATATAATACCTTTATTGTTGCAATTATTACAACATAGAAGAATAACTTCTATGTTAGCTTCCCCACTAAATTGTGATCTTCTTCAGAAAAAGGAGTTTTATACATACCATTATATCTATATATGTACCATTATCTTACACATTATTTGGTACATTTTAGGCACAAGTCATATTTTTTTTTGAATGAATGGTCAAATAACTTATAGCAGATATTCTTTAAGCACTTATTATGTACTAAGGACTTTACATGGACTATTTTGTGTAATTCTCTCGAGAGTTCAGTGAGGTAGATACTATTACTGCAATTTCCCCATGAGGAAACTAAGGCTTACAGATATGAGTCACACTCAAAGGTCACACAGAAAACAGTGGTGGGACCAGGATTTGACCCAGGACATCTGACTCTGGCCCTTATATTTATACGAAACTGCCTCCCTGCATTGAAAATCTCCTTTTGCTCCAGATATTCGGTGAATCCTTTTTGGCTGTCTGGAATTAGGGATCTACACAGCCAGCTCTTATTCTGGAAGCCATCTGGGCATCCCATGGAAATTCAACACACAATCCTAGTTATGCCATTTGAACTTGGAAAGAGGACCTGCCTAACCCATCTCAGAAATATTTGGATGTAGGGGAAAAAGGATTCCTCATCCACAGGATGAAACCCTTTGGGAGAGCTCATTTCTGTCCTTCCAGGGTGGGGCTTTAAGATTTAAAGAGCGAGGTTTAATTAGAGTATTTCCTGGCTGAGTAAATATTAAACTTAAACTCAGCTCCACCTTTGGCTGGCGAGTTTCAGTTTGAGGCTTGCCTTCCATGTTTCCTCCTGGGTTCCTCATAGGGTAACAGGGGTGAGGAATGAAGTCAAGGAGAGACGGTGGTCTAGGGAACAGAGTGACCCAAGGAGTGCTGATGAGGCAGAGACTGAGTCAACCTGTGCTGCAGATCTGTTACTAAACCCCAAACACACAGTTACTCTTTCCAACAGGTTAAATATTAATCTGTGTCACTGTTTCTTCCATTGGGCATTAATTAGACTTTGTTTAATAAAGTAATTCTGAGCTCTATCTGCCAGAAAGGCTACCTTGGGCAAAGCAAAGGTTTTTCCACATTCTAAGAGGCCAGATCCACAGCAGTCACAAAGGAAGGACTCGATAGTTCTATGAGGGGATGGAAACGTCACTAGAATTAATCCTGTTTTTTTCATTTTAACTGGAACACTGCCCAGAGGGCCAAAATAAAAAGTGCAACCAGGATACCAACCCAGTCCATTGCCCTTAGCTCCCAGAAAGGAGTCAGACTTTCCAGTGACCTGTACAGTGGGGCCTGGAGGTAGGACGAGCTAACCAGGCATTCTGTCAGTATTGCTGTTTTGTAAGAGCTGTTGTATGAACGAATTTGGATCAGCTGTGGGTTCTAAAAGGTTAGAAGCTGTGAAAAGTAGAGAGTAGGAGATTGAACTCAAGGACACAATTCCAGGCATAGCTGGTCAAGGAGATTGGCACCTACAGCACTTAGCAGAGAGTGAGCCATCCAACCGGTGTCCATCCACTCTTCTAGGAATGGAACCCTAGTTTCATCCTAGTGAACCACCTTCTCCGCTTGGTTGGGCCCATCAATCAAGGTGCCTTACTCAGTCCCAGCTAAGGAGAAGGTCTCTGACCCAAGCAAGACTATTCAGGAATCTGAATGTTTGACCAAGTGATTAAATGACTATTGGAGTTGATTTGGTAAGATATCACTCATCAGTTCTGCTTAGAATACATCTTCCTCTTCCACTCAAACTTCACGATTCCTGTTTGTCCTAAGTCTAATTGTTCAACTTTCCTTTTGATTCTGTGAGTTACCCCACAGCCATCAAGTTCATGCCTTTTATATTTAAATTAGTCAGAATTTGTTTCTGTTGCTTGACATCTGAAAACCATAACTAATATACTTTGTTGTGTTTATGAGTGCGTGGTTAAATATCATCCTCCTTCCACACACACTAAATATTTTTCACTACTGTTTCCCTGCCTATAATCCACCCATTGGATAAAGTTTGGAAAATCTTTTTTAAAATGCAGATCTAGAGAACAGACAAATATAGGGAATAATCAGTTAAACACAAATTGGTGCCAGTCAATTAAATCTGATTGCTTTCCGTTGCCAAGAGGGAATAAGAGTTCCTTTTGGGCAAAAAGGAGGGAAGTCACTGAGATGCTTGGGGGCCTTGGGGAAAAAGAGCAAGCCTCGGTAGGGTCTAGATAAAGCAGCTTGTGAGCAGTGCTGCCTGGAGGGGGGTCCAGGAAGAGAAAGACATGAAGAAAAGAAGGTGTAAGGCAAATGCCTTTTTTCTCCTTCTTCCTCCTCCCAGTCCCTGAGTCCTAGCAGCCAGAAATCAGAGTAGGACTATCAGGATAAGAGGGTGGCTTCACTGTAGGCTACACAAGTGTTAGTGAGAAGGCTCGAGACTCCAATGGTCACTTCAATATTGTTTCTATGGCAACATGTTTTTCTGCTATCAGGGAAATAACACATTTTCTAGACCCATAATTTTCTAAATGTTCTGCACTCCTGAGATTCCACTCGTTATTTCTGGTATCACTAGTCTATCTGGAAGTCCTGGCATTCTTAACAGTCATTTGTCTGTTGTCTTCCTAAATATTAATATGAACTATTTATGTATTGATATCCCTAGAAGGCAAGGATTATCAAAGCCCTGGCCAAATTTGTTTTTGGATCAAGTTGGATAAATCCCAAATCATTCTGGTTAGCAGATACTTCAACATATATAAACACACTAATTACTATATAATGATGCCCAGTAAGCAAGGGAAGCTATAAGATCAGTTATAGATAAGCAAAACATACATAAAAATTTGTTGATCAAGAGATTTCTGGGCAATTTTATATCCACATTAATATAGATTCATGCTTACATATTACTGGAGTCTCCAGCTGTGGCTTTTATTTAGTCCTGGAACACAGATAATAGTCTTAATAGGTCAATTTATGAGCTTTTCAAAGAAACAGTTTCCCAGATCAGACAATACAGATAGCTCTGTCATAGCCACCCCTCATCAGTCATCCATATGAAGATGAAAATGATGTAGAGTCAGGACCAGACCTGTCCTGTTAATTACATTTCCTGGTTTGTCTCACAGAGTGATCTTCCCAGCATGGCTCTAGGCAATGCTACCTGGGGGTAAGGAGAACAGAAATTCCATTCCTCTCTGACTCACTCACTGCAAAGTCTTGGATAACCAACTCAGGTATCCAGGGCTTTACTTACTTGATGGATAAGATAGGGATAAGGAAATAAGAATACCAAGTACATGCATAATTTGGAGGAATGAAGGAGAGATTAGTGACAATATCTGCAAAGGATTACAAGAAGCCACAAATACACTCTTTTGGCAGAAGTATTTATAATCATAAACGTAAATATACTTTACTTTATGTTTTATCCTTTTCTACAAAATCTTCTCTTGACAGACAATTGAGACTTTAGTCAAAAGACGGATGATTGAGATTTTAACACCCACATGTTATCAATTCAAAGACACACATACTTTACCATCTCTGGAATACTCTGTCGCCCAGGTTGGAGTGCAGTGGCACAATCACAGCTCACTGCAGCCTCGACCTCCCAGGCTCAAATGATCCTCCCACCTAAGCCTCCCAAGTAGTTGGGACCATAGGTGCACATCACTATGTTTGGTTGATATTTTCATTATTATTTTGTAGAGGCAGGATTTCCCTATGTTGCCCAGGCTGGTCTCAAACTCCTGGGCTCAAAGGATCTTCCCACCTTGGCCTCCAAAAGTGCTGAGATTATAGGCTTGAACCACCACACCAAGTCCCATGTCTTAAAATTCTTATTTTTGAATTACTGAACTAGGGATGCACTTTACAATTCATGGGTTTGTTTGTTTGTTTGTTTGTTTGTTCGTTTGTTTTTGAGACGGAGTTTCGTTCTTGTTGCCCAGGCTGGAGACCGCAATGGTGCAGTCTTGGCTTACTGCAACCGTTGCCTCCCGGGTCCAAGCAATTTTCCTGCTTCAGCCTCCTGAGTAGCTGGGATTACAGGCATCCATCATCATGCCCAGCTAATTTTTGTATTATGCATCTTAAATTTAATGACAAAAAGCATTTCTTCCTTCACATACACAGACTTACCTTCTTTGCCCAACTGGCTTACAGAAGGGATTGTGATGACTACTGACTTTGGAGCCCTGAATGTTTGCATAAGGTTGACACACTTAGAGGCAACAGCAGCTCCCCCAAATCAGCAAGGCAGACCCATTTCAAACGCAGCTTGATTCATGTTCTGAGAGGGGACACACAAGATTCTATGAGACCACCTAGTTCAGTTGTGGGGTGGGGAAGGGTTGTCAGGAAGACTTCTGGGAGGAAGTGATATCTTAACTGACACTGAAAGAAAGCGTTGATATTATCTAGCACAATACTACCCAAAGTGTCTTTGAAATCTATTTGAAACCACCTTTGCAATGATTATGACAGTGAGAGAAATCCAGCATAGCTGACTCAATGTTGCTGCTAGCCTCAGAGGCTGGCTCTTCTTGTTCATTCCTGGACACAGGCCAAGCCAGCCATGGGAAGAATTTACTTTATAGCTCAACTTTCAAGCAAGGATGATAATAGTCCCTCCCTAAAACTGACCTCCTCCTTGTTTGGGGACTGAAACCACCTTTGTAGGAGTAATGAAAGGCCACAAGATTAGGATAATGAGAGATGCCTGAATTCTGCTAAAATATAGCCATAAACAATAACCAACCATTGTTTCCCAGCTTGCTTTTCTATAATACCTTACTACTCAGGAGTCATGTGGCCAGAATTCACAAGATTTGTGACTTCCCCCATTGCCTCTATAGATAACATCACTACTGTAGAACCTAAGACTGATCTTTTGAGATGTTTTCAGACTTTTGTTTTTTTGTGACTGACTGACTTTACCTGGACCTGAAACTGATAACTCAAATTTTTCCCATGGTCCTGTGGCTCCCTCCCAGAAGCTAATTCAGCATACAAGGACCATTTTCCAAACTCATAATTTCATCCCCAATCTGTCAGCAGAACCCATTCCCTAGCCCTCTGTCTACCAAATTATTCATAAAAATCCTGGCCTCTGAGTTCTCAGGGAGGCTGATTTGAGTAATAAGCTCCCAACTTTCCACTTGGCTAGCTTTGAATGTATTATATTCTTTCTCTACTGCAATACTTCTGTCTCAGTGAATTGGCTTTTCTGTGTAGCAGGCAAGAAAAATCTGTAAAGTGCTTACATATTTGTTACCAGTCTACTGTAAGGTAAGTAAGAAAGTGGCAGTCTAGAAACCTTGATAACATTATACGTATATAACAAATAAGTAATTTTATGTTTATTGAATCTAATAATTTAAAAATTGGGAATGTACTTTATATACCCATTTTCCCTACTTTATTTTCCCAGGTAATTAATTTTATTGCATTTTACAAAAGTAAGTCAGAAACCCAGATTGGAAAATTTTTAAAACACAGAATTAACTTACTACCATAGATCTGTGGAAAAACACTGAACTCGAGGCAGTGAAAGAGGGAAAACGTGAGTGAGATCAGCAGCATTTGTAAGGTCTTTGACCTAAGAGAGAGGAAAAGAGGGATGGGGGAAGGATGAGGGAAGAAGAGAGAAAGGTGTGAGTGATAGACTTTTTTTTTTTTTTTTTTTTTTTTTTTT
>NW_016824497.1:222348-247134 GCF_001698545.2 Rhinopithecus bieti
TTTTTTTTTTTTTTTTTGAGACATAGTGTCACTCTCTCACTCAGGCTGGAGTGCAGCGGTGTGATCTTGGCTCACTGCAACCTCCACCTGCAGAGTTCAAGCTATTCTCCTGCCTCAGCCTCCCAAGTAGCTGGGATTATAGGCACCTGCCACCATACCCAACTAATTTTTGTATTTTTAATAGAGACGGGGTTCCGCCATGTTAGCCAGACTGGTCTTGAACTCCTGACCTCAAGTGATCCACCTGCCTTGGCCTCCCAAAGTGCTAGGCTACAGGCGTGAGCCACTGTGCCTGGCCCATTTTTATAAACTCTCACAAGGGAAAGAGGTGACAGGAAGAATATTCACCAAAATGTTACACATTGATTATTTCTGGATGGTGGCATTTCATGGGGATTTCATCTCCTTAATTCGCTACAGTGAATCCTGTAGTGCAGCAGTCCCCAACCTTTTTGGCACCAGGGACTGGTTTCTTGAAAGACAATTTTTCCACAGACTGGGGTGAGGTGGGGGATGGTTGATGATCCTCAGTAGGAGTCCTGAGCTTGTTTTCCTGCATCTAGATGGTCCCATCTGGAGGTGATCAAAGACAGTGACAGATTATCAGGCATTCGATTCTCGTAAGAAGCATGCAACCTAGATCCCTCACATGCAACAGTTCATAGCAGTTCACAACAGGGTTCGTGCTCCTCTGAGAATCTAAAGCTACTCTTGATCTGACAGGAGGCGGAGCTCAGCTTTGCTTGCTGGCCTGCCCGCTGCTTACCTCCTGCTGTGTGACCTGGTTCCTAACAGGTCATGGACGGTACTAGTGGTTGGGGACCCCTGCTACAGTGGACACGTTTTGGTATTGCCTACTTTGCATCTGTATTAGTTCATTCTTGCATTGCCATAAAAAACTACCGGAGACTGGGTAATTTATAAAGAAAACAGATTTAATTGACTCACAGTTCTGTGGGCTGTACAAGAAGCATGGCTGAGGAGGCCTCAGGAAACTTACAATCGTGGTGGAAGGCTAAGAGAAAAGAGTCATGTCTTACATGGCTATAGCAGGAGGAAGGGCAAACTTAAGAGAAGTGCTACACACTTTCAAACAACCAGATCTCATGAGAACTCTATCACAAGATAGCACTAGGGGGATGGTGCTAAACCATTAGAAACTACCCCCATTATCCCATCACCTCCCACCAGGCCCCACCTCCAACACTGGGCATTACAATTCAACATGAGATTTGGGTGAGGACACAGAGTCAAACCATATCAGCATCCATTTCCTTTCTAGGAGAAAGCCTCCCCAGTTTTGTTCTGGGAAACCTCTGCTCTCTGGCTGTGTATAGTCTTAGAGGGACAATCTACCCAGTCCCTTGCTCTCCCAAGCGAAAGGGTGGGTATTGGACTCAAGCTCAGAGAGACCAGTAGATCTCTCTGACTGGAATTTGCAAGAATGGAAGAGTGTTGGAGTTCCTCCAGCCCACTGTAGCAGTGTCGATTCAGGGCTGATACCTAGAGCTCACAGCTACTCCGGCTCTGTGCAGTCCAAGCCTTGGTCTAGAGCGTTTCCTTATACTCTCTGAGCTACCTCATTGCATTCAGCTAAATTCCCTTTGATTCAAGTTAGTAGGGTTAGTTTCTTTGTTTGCAATCAAATAATTCTATTAAACATAGACAGGCACACTTTGGAGATATGGTGGATTTGGTTCCAGACTAAATACTAATATTAAACACTAATTACTAATACTAATAATAAATACTAATATTAATTCTAAAGCAAATATTGCAATAAAGGGAATATCTCAATAAAGCAAGTCACACAATTTTTTGGGTTTCCCAGTGCATCTAAAAGTTATTTACAGCTGGGTGTGGTGGCTCACGTCTGTAATCCCAGCACTTTGGGAGGCTGAGGTGGGAGCATTGCTTGAGCCCAGGAGTTCAAGACCAGCCTGGGCAATATGGCAAAACCCTGCCTCTACAAAAACAATACAAAAATCAGCCAGGCCTGATGGCACATACCTGTAGTTGTAACTACTCAGGAGGCTGAGGCAAGAGAATTGCATGAGCCCAGGAGGCAGAGTGAACCAAGATCACGCCACTGCACTCCAGCCTGAGTGACAGAACGAGACCCTGTCTCAAAAAAAAAGTTGTTTACATTATACTCTAATCTATTAAGTATGCAATAGCATTTTGTCTAAAAAATGTACACATTTTAATTTAAAATACTTTATTGCTAAAAAGTGTTAACAATCATCTGAGCCTTCAGTGAATCATGTTTTTGCTGGTGGAGGATCTTACCTCAATGTTGGTGGCTGTTGACTGATCAGAGTGGTGGTTGCTGAAAATTGGGGTGGATGTGGCAATTTCTTAAAACCAGATAACAATGAAGTTTGCCACACTGACTGACTCTTTCTTCCATGAAAGATTTATCTGTAGCATGCATGGTGTTTGATAGCATTTTGCCCACAGTAGAACTTCTTTGAAAATTGGAATCAATTCTGTCAAACACTGGAGCTATTTTATTAACTAAGTTTGTGTAATATTCTAAATCCTTTGTTGTCATCTCAACAATGCATTCACAGCATTTTCACCAGGAATAGATTATATATCAAGAAACCAACTTTCTTTGTTCATCCATAAGAAACAGCTCTTCATTTGTTAAAGTTTTATCACGAGATTGCAGCAATTTCATCACATCTTCAGGGTCCCTTTCTAATTCAAGTTCTCTTGCTATTTCTACCACATCTGTAGTTATTTTCTCCACTGAAGTCTTGAACCCCCCTCAGCCATCTATCAGGGTTGAAATCAACTTCTTCTAAACTCCTATTAATGCGTATATTTTGACTTTCCATGTATCATGAATGTTCTTAATTGCATCTAGAACTGTAAATCCTCTCCAGAAGGTTTTCAAATTTACTTTGCCCAGATATATCAGAGAAATGTCTGTGACAGCTATAGTCTTACAACATGTATTTCTTGAGTAATAAGTCAAATTAACTCCTTGATCCACAGTCCATGAAATGGATGTTGTGTTAGCAAGCATTAAAACAATATTAATCTCCTTGTACGTATCCATTAAGCTCTTGGGTGACTAGGTAAATTGTCAGTGAGCAGTAATATTTTGAAAGGAATCTTTCTTTCTGAGCAGTAGATCTCAACAGTGGGCTTAAAATATTCAGCTAACCATGCTTTAAACAGATGTGCTGTCATCAGACTTTGTTGTTCCATTTATAGAGCACAGGCAGAGGAGTTTCAGCATAATTCTTAAGAGCTCAAAAATTTTCACAATGGTCATGAGCATTGGCTTCAACTTAAAGTACCCAACTGCGTTAACTCCTAACTATAGAGTCAGTCTGTCTTTTGAAGCTTTGAAACCAGGCTTTGACTTCTCTTTGGCTATGAAAGTCCTAGATGACATCTTCTTCCAGTGAAAGGCAATTTCTTCTATTAGGCTGGTACAAAAGTAATTGCAGTTTTTGCCATTGAAAGTCTATTGTTTAGCATAGCCACCTTCATCTTAGCTAGATCTTCTGGATCACTTGCTGCAGCTTCCACATCAGCACTTGCTGCTTCACTTTGCACTATTATGTTATGGAAATGGCTTCTTTCCTTAAACCTCTGCTACCTTGTAACTTTTCTTCTGTAGCTTCCTCACTTCCCTCAGCTTTCACAGAATTGAAGAGAGTTAGGGCCTTGCACTGGATTATTAGGCTTTGGCTTAAGGTAATGTTGTGGCTGGTTAGATCTTCTATCCAGACCATGAAAACTTTCTCCATATCAGCAATAAGCCTGTTTTGCTTTCTTATCATTTGTGTGTTTGTTTAAGCAGCCCTTTTAATTTCCCTCAAGAATTTTTCCTTTGCATTCACAACTTGTCTAACTGTTTAGTGCAAAAGGCCTAACTTTTAGCCTTCTCAGCTTTTGACATGTCTTCCTCACTAAGCGTAATCATTTCTAGTTTTTGATTTAAAATGAGAGATATGTGACTCTTCTTTTCACTCAAATACTCAGAGGCCATTGTAGGATTATTAATTAACCAAATTGCTAATTAGGGAATAGGGAGGCCTGAGGAGAGGAAGAGATACGGTGGGGGGGTGGGGGAACAGCCTATTGATGGAGGAGTCAGAAAACACACACGACATTCATCAATTAAGTTTGCCATTTTATATGGTCACAGGTCTTGGCACCCCCAAACGATTACAATAGTAACAACAAAGACATGATCACAGATCACCATAGTAGATATAACAATAATGAAAAGTTGGAAATATTGAGAAAATTACCAAAATGTGACTCAGAGACATGAAGTGAACCCACGCTGTTGGGAAAATGGCACCGATAGACTTGCTCCACAAAGGGTTGCCCAAACAGTCCATTTGCAAAAAAAAAACAGCATCTGTGAAGCACAATAAAGCAAAAGGTAGTAAAACGAGGCATGCCTATAGGTAGTTTCTTTGCAATTTTCTCCTCGTAAAGAGAGAATGATAAAAAGCACCTACCTCACAGAATTATTGTGAGGATTAAATGAGATCACACAGGTAAAGTGCTCAGAACGGTGCCTGGCACACAGCAAGTGCTGTAGGAACTTTTTGCCATCCTTCCTGTTTTCTGGCTAGAGCCCTGGACTAGAATATTATGCAGCTCTGGCCCCCGGGTTTTTTCTCTGTCAACTTAGTGATGGGAGATCATGAGTTCCTACTCCAGGACTCCAGCAGTGTGAGATTCAGTCACTCACTCTGTCTCTACTTTTATTCAGTTTTGTTTGCTTTACGGGGTGCTTTACTACATTCAAATCCTGAGAGAAAGGGCTTTGATTGGTCCAGCTGGTTTCTATCCTTATCCCTATTGGGTGAATGCTGTTGACAGGCCAGCCAATAGATCAGCGGCCCTCTTGTTAGGTCTTCTCCTTGTCCAATCAGCTCTCAGGAGCCACAGAGCGATCAGTAAGGGGCAAGGAATCACCCTGGGCTGCCTCCCTTCTTATGCAGAGGGATTTGTTGGGTGACTAGGACATCTCCAGGACCGGAAGGACTAGAGTTCCCATTGCTGCACCATCAACCCCCAAGAAGCAACCCACTTTCTTCTGCTTCCTCGGGTACCGCCCAGAATCATCAGAGGAAGCCAACCCATAGGGTTGTTTGAAAGCCAGATTCCAGGAGTTTCTTCCAAAACGCTTATAGAAGGCACTGACAGCAGGGCTGCTTCTAGACTCCCTCTTCCTGGCATAGCCGCAGGCACATTATGTCAGGGGGAACTTTTCCAAAAATTCACATGGAAAATGAGCTTTCATGTAGAAGATAATGTGCTTAAAAGGAGTTTTTATTTTCCCCATTTGCTTAATGTCGCTGGCTTAGCATGCTGAAGATTGGGCAGTTTTATAAGTGTTGAGAAGATGAGTTTAGGAATCCTGAGTGATAGTATCCGGACTTCATGCTGATGGTTGCAAATGTTAGGACATCTGCAATTTATCAGGCCCTAAGTGAAGCAGACGTGTCGCAGCACCTGCCTGATAGAATTCTTTCAGCATTGGGACATCTGGGACTAGGTTCTGCTGACACCACATAAATTTCATCTCTCCATAAAGCCCTGCCCTGTGGAGAGCTCTTGAAAGGAATAAAGACCAGGAAGCCACATAAAATGTGAGCTCCAGCTTCTGTTAGCCGGGACTGAGAAAGGAAGCAAGCAGAAACAGAGAGTCCAAAACAGACAAGGCACATCATAATGAACTTATCAAGAGACACGGCTAATGTCTAATAATGGACTAGAGAGTTCATCCATCCCCCTGTCCAGGACATGATTCCCAGATAATGAACCCCAAATAGCAGGCTGCATTATAGCATTTCTACAATTCAACAATTAAGGTGTTGAAAATTATAATCTCCATTTCTTGGTCTAGGGTAATCTTTTGACTTCGTTTAGTTTCTGCATGGAAGTTAGGAGCTAGAGAAGTGAGGAGAAAAATATATGTGCTTCCCAGATAGCATTTGGAGAAGGGAAGGTGGAAGTTTGAATTGGCAATGTAGAAAGTTGGAAAAGGTGGACTGTGGTTCCTGAAGCTGCAGGAATGAGGACCATGTCAAAGACATGGGGGCACCCAGGTGGGAGCACATGCCCACCTCCCATTTCCTAGGAGAAAACCAGTCAGATAGAACAGAGAAGGCATACTCAACCAGCTCTGGAACATTGTAAAACTTATGCCTCAGTTCTACTTTTTTTTTCTGTGACTATGTAAAGATCATAAAGATCCATCAGGATAGAAAGTCAAGTAAAACAAACTATGTGCCCTCTCAGCTGCCCAAATGTCTTAATCATGCTAGGCCTCTGCTTGCACAGGCTCTCCTTCCAGCACCATCGATTCCACTCCAATCACATCAATCTCTTTACTGCCCCCTGATCAAGCCATAATTTCCTGTATATTTTTCCCATTTGTGTGCACTGCTTCTTCTGCCTGGAATGCTTCTCCCTGCCTTTTCCACACCCTCGGGCCTCAACCCAAGTATTTTGTTTTTCTGGGAAATGTCTTCTGATGGTCCCTTTCAGCTCTGCATTTCGGTCATTGTTTACATGCAGCACATACTGCTAGCTAGCCCCTAAAATCCATTCTCCCTGGCCGGGTGCCATGGCTCACGCCTGTAATCCCAGCACTTTGGGAGGCTGAGGCGAGTGGATCACGAGGTCAAGAGATCAAGACCATCCTGGCCAACATGGTGAAACCCTGTCTCTACTAAAGATACAAAAATTAGCAGTGCATGGTGTCAGGCAACTGTAGTCCCAGTTACTTGGGAGGCTGAGGCAGGAGAATTGCTTGAACCTGGGACATGGAGGTTGCACTGAGCCAAGATCACACCACTACACTCCAGCCTGGGTGACAGAGCAAGACTCCATCTCAGAAAATAAATAAATAAATAAATAAATAATCCATTCTCCCTGTCTTCCATAACAACAGGGAAGTAGCTAAATATATGGCCACACTACCAAAGACTGACTTTCCCACACCACCCCCACTCCCAGTTCTGTGTGACCACGTGGGGAACGTGAGCTGATGTGATTTGTGCCACTCCCACCTCACTGCATTACTTTTCTGCTCTCTGTCCCCTTCCTGTGAGCTGGAACACAGATGTATTATGAAACCCAGTGCTCACCATTGCATCGATGAGCTAGCACTAGGTAACAAGCCACCCTAAAACCCAGGCTTAAAATGAGAATCATTTCTTCTCTTGGAGAGTTGGCTAAGTGGCTCTACTTCAAGCTATGGGTCTGGCAGGGCTTGACTCTTGCTGGGGTTGAGCTCTGATCTGTTCCACAAGTGTTCATTTTGAGACCCAAGCCGAAGGGGCAACAGCTACCTAGGGGATCTTCTTACTGTGATGGCAGGGATGGCAGGGATGGCAGACGGTGAGCCTAGCTGTGCAAGCACATGTCAAAATTCTGCTTGAGCCACACCTGCTCCCAACCTTGCCTTGGCCAAAGCAAGTCACATGGTGGAGGCCAAATTCAAGGGGAGGAGCAGAAAACATCTTTCATAGAGGTTTAGGGGAAGAAATAACTATTTTTGAGCAATAATCTAATCTACCTCAATCATGCACAGAAAGACAAAGTCTTCTAGTGGAAGGGAAGCAATATGGATTCCTCAATGACTGTGTACACACAGTATCCTGCCTACCCAACCTCACTGTTAGGCAAGATAAATAAATTCATTGTTTCTTTAAGCCACAGAATTGTTGGGTATGTTTGTTAAAGCTGCTTAACCTTTTACCCTGATGAATGTAACATAGTTTCCACTATAGCACATATTATTTGTTCTTTCTTTGGTTTGTTTTTCTTTTCCTAGAAGTTTTTTGTTTGTTTGTTTGTGTGCTCGTTTGTTTTTGAGATAGGGTCTCGCTGTCGCCCAGGCTGGAGTGCAGTGGTGCGATCAGGGCTCACTGCATCTTCAACTTCCCCTGCTCAAGTGATCCTCCCACTTCAGCCTCCCAAGTAGCTGTGACTATAGGCATGTGCCACCACACTCAGCTATTTTTTTTATTTTATTTTAGTAGAGATGAGGTCTTGCTATGTTGCCCACGCTGGTCTCAAACTCCTGAGCTCAAACAATCCTCCTGCCTCAGTCTCCCAAAGTGCTGGGATTACAGGTATGAGCCACCATGCCTGTCTCTGAAATCAACAATTATGTCTTAATTAATTTTTGAATCTCTAGACCTACATAGGATCTATTGTAGAATGAGTGAATATTCAATAGAAGTTTGCTAAATGATCAAATGAATTTCCTATTTTCTGTTACTTTCACCTGGAAATAAATATGTGTTTAAAAAAGCATTGCTTGGGGTAGTCATGAAAATAACAAAAGCATATTACAGGCCCCAGATGGGTATCAAACATTTTGGCTTTCCTGGGCCACATTGGAAGAAGAAGAATTGTCTTGGGCCACACATAAAATACGCTAACACTAACAATAGCTGATAAGCATGCATGCATGCATGCATGCATGCATAAATAAATAAATAAATAAATAAATAAATAAATAAATAAAATATTTGGCTGGGTGCGGTAGCTCACATCTGTAATCCCAGCACTTTGGGAGGCCAACGTGGGCATATTAACTGAGTTCAGGAGTTTGAGACCAGTCTGGCCAACATGGTGAAACCCATCTCCATTAAAAATACAAAAATTAGCAGGGCATGGTGGCGTGTGTCTGTGGTCCCAGTACTTGGGAGGCTGAGACAGAATTGCTTGAACCCCAGAGGCGGAGGTTGCAGTGAGCTGAGAGTGTGCCACTGCACTCCAGCCTGGGTGACAGAGCAAGACTCTGTGCATAATTTTCATCATTTCCTCCAGAGAGATAAGTAAAAAATTCTTGCATTCAAAGGGTTGGACATGGTTGCCCTAGATGCTAACGTCCTCAAAATGTACAGATGATATGCAGATATGTGATTCCTCACAAGGAAAGTGGCTTTAGGAGGACATTCATTCATTTATCTAGTCATTGCATAAATACTTACTCTACCTAGATTGGTGCCTACCCTAAGCCTGGCACCAATCTAGGATGAGGATATAGCAGTGAAAAACCAAGATTCCTCAGGAAGTTCACATTTCAGGGGAGAAAGAAAGAGATGATAAATACATAAGTGAAAGATCAAGCAAACTGAATGGAGGTGTCAGAGAATTGGGGAAGGACGGAACTCTCAGTGATGATCACATTTGAACAAAGACCTGAGGAGGTGATGGAACCGTATATTGCTATCTGAGAGAGAGCTTCTGGATAGAGGGAATGTCAAGTATAGAAGCCCCGGTTGGGAGCCACCCTGGTTATGTTCAAGGAACAGCGAGGATGCTACTACGGCTGGAGCACACAAAGGGGAGAGTGGTAGGAAATGTCCTTGGATATTGAATTTACCAGAGAAGGCAGAAAAAGCCCAAATAGGTTTGACCAGCTAGAGGATTCTTAACACATATTTAGTCAATGAATATTCAAACAGCAGATTTCTGTGGCTGTCCGTGGTTGTGAAATCTGTAGTGTTGAAGTAGTACCTGTCTTTGCCTAGGTGTCTTTGTGACAGTGTCTTTGTGCAGTGCTCAGAAATCAGGTGCCCATAGCTCAAACCCATTGATATCCTTGAGTTCAGCTGAGTGCAGTGGCTCACGCCTGTAATCCTAGCACTTTGGGAGGCCGAGGCGGTTGGATCACCTGAGGTCCGCAACTCGAGACCAGCCTGGCCAACATGGCGAAACCCTGTCTCTACTAAAAATACAAAAATTAGCCAGACATGGTGGCATGCGCCTGTTGTCCCAGCTACTCAGGAGGCTGAGGCAAAAGAATTGCTTGAACCTGGGAGGCAGAGGTGGCAGCGACCAGAGATCATGCCATTGCACTCCAGCCTGGGCAACAGAGCAAGACTCTGTCTCAAAAAAAAAAAAAGATAAAAAGATATCCTCAGGTTCATTTGTCCACCCTCCTTCTCCAAAAGATAAGTTGGGAAAATTAACATCAATACTCAATCAACATCAAGTTCAGGTTAATGACAGGCATTCCTGCCTCTTCCCCACCGCTAGGAGCTAGATGGCACTGAACAAGAGATGGGATATTAGCATATTCCTGGCTGCCTCTCTGTGAGTCCGTATTGGCCACACATGTCTTCACTTAGTTTCAAGCCCACGTGCCCCTCTCTGGCCCACCCTTGCTCCCACCCCATTCTTTTTCCTTTTCAAAGAAAAGCCATAGCCATATTATAATTGTTGCTTTTCTGTTGGAGAAGTGATATTATAGATTGGGGAGAAAATGTTCAAACAGAATTTTAAAAATTGAAAGCTTCTGAACATACTGTCTTAACACAGCCTCTTGAGACCTATTAACTGACTAGAAAGGAAGGAAATTAGCAATGGGAAGGTGGAGTTGAGTGCAGTTTCTCCTGCATATTTATATATTCTAGATGGAATTGCTTGGATAATAAAAGTTAAATGTTCTAGGGTAATTGCCATTCCAGTCAATCCTATAAAAACATCATCAGAACAAGGGTTCTGATGTTGTTCCAGATATGGTAAATACCAGAACAGAGGAGGAACTGGGGAAGGGTGAGCGCCCTTTGCTGGATTTTGACCTGTTTGTTATCTGTTGTTACGGATTCTTCAGTGTTCAAATCAGTCTTTCGACTCAGAACTCTGAATCACAGGTCTCTAGACTCCCCAAAGAGAAACAGCCCCATTCCTTTTGGTGTATTAGCCTAGTAAATTATAATTTTATTTGTTCTATTAAGCAGCTGAAGTTCGGCACATTTTTATTCATTTTGTACAATAGGCATTAAATGATTCTGAATGCCAGGCACCTAATCAGATTAAGAAAATCTTCATGTTGGCCAAAGGTTTATGTTTTTATACTGCAGTGAATTTCCCCATCACCTAATTCTTTCTACTCTACCCCAGCTCAGGGAAGAGAGCAAAGCAACCCAAGGCTTTCAGAGACGCTTCCTCATACAAGGCCTTATCAGGTGCTCCCCTCCCCTCTCCAATCTTTCATACTGTTAATGAGGGTGGGAGAATGGGTCCAGTTACACCGGATTAAAATGGAGACTTAATTGACTGGGCGTGGTGGCTCATGCCTGTAATCCCAGCACTTTGGGAGGCCGAGGCAGGCAGATCACCTGAGGTTGGGAGTTCGAGACCAGCCTGACCAATATGGAGGAAACTCCGTCTCTACTAAAAATACAAAATTCACCAGGCGCAGTGGCACATGCCCATAATCCCAGCTACTTGGGAGGCTGAGGCAGGAGAATCGCTTGAACCCAGGAGGCGGAGGTTGTGGTGAACCGAGATTGCGCCTTTGCACTCCAGCCTGGGCAACAAGAGCGAAACTCCGTCTCAAAAAAAAAAAAAAAGAAAAAAAAGAGACTTAATTTAGAGACCAGTTGGCTCACTTCATAATTGTCATAGTCCTTTCAAGCTCTTATAACAAAATGCCATTGGCCAAGTAGCTTATGAAAACAGAAATTTAATTCTCATAGTTATGGAGAAAGTGCCGGCAGATTCTGTAGGGCTACTAATCCCATCTCTGATGGCTTTACCCTCATGACCAAACACCTCCCAAAGACCCTACCTCCTCATACCCAACACCTTGGGAATTAGGATTCATATGAATTTGGGGGGACACATTCAGACCATAGCATTCAGCCAAAAAATTTTAGCAGCCAAATTATATCTTAATATGGCAAAACTGGGCTTAGCTCTCAAGCAAGCTAGATGCGATGGCAGAATCACCATCTATATTCACTCCACCGAGAGGATACACCTTTAGTCACCTTCTGGAGGGAAGTCAGTTCTAATCCAAGGCTGTTGAACCCAGGCACCCAGGTGACCTGAGACTTGCACTGGTAGCTTCAGTTTTTGCCCTGATCATATGTTAAGGTTGCACTTAGCGATTTATCATATCAGAAAAATAATAGATCTAAAGACACAAAACATTAATAATATAAATTTCAGTAAAGATTTCATAGGAAGACCAAGAAGATTTTCATTTCACACCACACACTGAAACCTTTGTAAGAGTCTTCTTTAAACATCTATAATTTTGTCTTAAAATTTTTCTCTGAGGACCATCATTTCACTTTCCATTCTCTCTCTCTTTTCCCTACACAGTTCCTAAAATGCCAGAAGAAGTCAGTTCTGGTGCTCAGTTTGCATATCCCACTTGGCAAAGTAAAATAATGGTGGTCTACATTAATGCCATGAAAGATTGCTCAGCTCTAAAAAGGCATGAAGTGCTGATACGTGCTGCAACATGAATGAACCTCCAAAACATTGTGCTAAGTGAAAAAAGCTAGACACAAACCGTCATATGTAGTATAATTTCATGTGTGTGGAACATCCAGAACCAGTAGATCCATAGAGACAGAATGCAGGTTGGTTGTTGCCAGGGGCTGGGGGAAGGGACAATGGTAGTGGCAGCTTAATGGGTCTGAGGTTTCCTTCTGGAGTGAGGAACATGTTTTAGAATTAGAGGTGGCTGTTGCACAACATTGTAAATGTACTAAACACCACTGAATTATTTAATTTAGAATAGTTAATTTTATGTTATGTAAATTTCACCTCAGTAAAAAAATAGCAAAATAAGAACATGATGGTAAGTTCCCCCAGCACTTCCACTAGAAAACAGTTCAATAAACACCTATTAGTGCTCAACATCTCTTGGAACTTTACTCCCCATTCTAGATAGCTTATTAGAGTATTTTCTCAACAACACTGGTAAGGGGGAAAGGGGATGTGAATTCTACGGCCAAGAGAATAAGATTTTACTTTCTCCGCTGGGCATGGTGGCTCACGCCTGTAATCCCAGCACTTTGGGAGGCCGAGGCAGGCAGATCACAAGGTCAAGAGATCAAGACCATCTTGTCCAACATGTTGAAACCCCATCTCTAACTGAAAATATAAAAATTAGCTGGGCATAGTGGCACACGCCTGTAATCCCAGCTACTCGGGAGGCTGAGGCAAGAGAATCGCTTGAACCCGGAAGGCGGAGGTTGCAGTAAGCCAAGATCACGCCATTGCACTCCAGCCTGGTGACAGGGCAAGACTCCGTCTCAAAAAAAAAAAAAAAAAAAAGATTTTACTTTCTCCATCCACTCAAGAAAAGATCCTAGGTGGATGCATAACAGAGCAGGCACTGTTGAAAACCCTTGAGTTGGACCATGAGGCTTCTGAGGGGCTGGCTGCAGTCCCTGGGAGGACGTGGGAACAGTCCGAGCTGGGGCACCCATGCTAAGCTAAGTCCCTTCAGTGACGGGCTATGCATGAGACCACAGGATTTGAGGCCACAGGATCTGGAGAACTGAGCTTATCTTGGCCATGAGCACCACCCAATGACCCCACACTATGGGGTTAGGGAGGTGAGGCAGGCAAGACGGAAGCAAGGGGAATAGGCTAACCCCAAGCACTTTACAACCACGTGCCAGCCAAGCCCACCTGCACTCATTCTTCTTATGTTAAAATCATTATAGGGATCCTACACACTCATCTGTTTCTGTAGTTTTGCATATTGCATTGTCTAACTTTATTCCTGGGCAGATTCCCTTTAGAAAAATCCAATTTTGTCTTAGATTTACATCACACTGCCTGTTTTGGCTACTTCATTGCTGGTGACAGACGCCAGGGACCAGTTAGCATTGTCCCACCTCTTAGGGTGTGTGAGGGGCAGGGGTGGTGGTGGGAAGCGATAAGAACACCAGCTCATATTGTATAGTCTGGCCTCATATTTACAACACTGTAAAATAAATATCATGGCCCCTATTTTACACTTGAGGAAACAAAACATAGAGAGTTAGAGAAATAAATAGACCATAGATTCCAGGGAAAGTCCAGGGGCACTGGGTCTGATAATGAGGTGAAACGAGAAGGAGGTACTATAGGTGGAATGTGTGTTCCCCACAAAAAGATATATTGAAGCCGTAATCCCCACTACTTAGAATGTGATCTTATTTGGAGATAGGGTCTTTACGGATGTCATCAAATTACAATGAGGTCATTAAAGTGAACCCTAATTCAATATGACTGGTGTCCTTATAAAAAGGGGGAATTTATGCCAGGCGCAGTGGCTTACACCTGTAATCCCAGCACTTTGGGAGGCCGAGGCGGGCGGATCACAAGGTCAGGAGATCGAGGCCGTCCTGGCTAACACAGTGAAACCTTGTCTCTACTAAAAATACAAAAAATTAGCCACGTGTGGTGATGGATGCCTATAGTCCCAGCTACTTGGGAAGCTGAGGCAGGAGAATCATTTGAACCTGGGAGGCAGAGGTTGCAGTGAGCCGAGATGGCACCACTGCACTCCAGCCTGGGCAACAGAGCGAGACTCTGTCTCAAAGAAAAAAAAAGAAGTGGGGGTGGAATTTGGACACAGAGATCAATACCCACAGAGGGAAGACAATGTGAAGAGATGCTGGGAGAAGAAGGAGAGAGCTGTGGGGCAGATCCTTCCCGCACAGCCCTCGGGAGGAGCCAATGCTCCTGCACCTTGGTCTTCACCCTCCAGCCTGCAGCACTGTGAGGTAAAAAACCTTCTGTTGTTTAAGCCACCCAGTCTGTGGTGTTTTGTCACAGCAGCCCTAGAAAACTAATGCAAGGGGGAAAGAATGGTGGGAATGTGGACACGGATCCTCTGTCGTGGGAAGGGCAGCATGTGGACATTGTTGGGGAAACTTCCCAGCCTCCCAGCCACAGGGCTCAGATCGGATCACCAGCCAGCACCCTGAGCGAGACTGCACAGGTGGCTCTGAGTTTCACATGGATGAAATGGTTGCCGCCCTAGGAGGGAACTCCAGCTTAAGAGACAGCCCCAGGAGCCCCCTTGTACCTGAAAGGCGCTGGCCATTGTGGGAACAAGGACATAAAGGTGAGCTGCACGAGGGAGGGGTGGGTGTGCTGGGGCCGACTTGACCAGGCATCTTGGCCTCCTGCCCTATGACTCCATCCCTTCCCTCACTCCAACTGCCTGGGATCACTTCCCAAACAAACTGGCATGAAACATGGCTATTCTGAATTGAGCTGTGCTAGAAATAAAAAATATGCACCACATTTCAAAGAATGAACAAAGAACACAAAATCCCTCCTCATATTAGTTTTCCAGGGCTGCTTCAACAACCACAAATTTGGTAATTTAAAATGAGAAAAGCTTATTCTCTCCCAGTTCTGAAGGCCCGAAGTCCGAAACCAAGATGTTAATAGAGCCTCCTAATTCTTGGACGCCCCCAGGAATTCCTTGGCTTGTGGCTGCATAATTCCCATCTCCCCCTCTGTCTTCACGTGGCCTTTGCCCCTCTGTCTCTGTATTTTCTTCTCTTCTCTTACAGGGACACTTGTCACTGGACTTAGGGCCCACCCTGCTAATCCAGGGTGATCTCATCTTGAGATCCTAAATTTATTTACATCTGCAAAGACCCTTCTTCCAAATAAGGTCACATTCACTGGCTCCAAGGGTTAGTACATGGACACAACCTTTGGAGGAGCACATTTCAACCCATTATACTCCTTAACGTATATATATGTATATATTTTTATGTTGACCACATATCACATTAGTTTACTAGGACTGCCATAACGAAATACCACTGATTGGCTGGCTTAAACAAGAGGAATTTATTTTCTCACTGCTTAGGACATTGGAAGTCCAAGATCAAGGTGCCGGCAGGGTTGGTGCCCTCTGAGGCCTCTCTTTTTCACCTGCAGATGGCTGTCCTCTTGCTACCTCTTCACATGGTCTTTTCCATGTGTGCATGCAAGGCTGCTATCTACGGTGTGTCCAAATTTTCTCTTCTTATAAGAACATCAGACAAATTGGAGCCAGGCCCACCCTAAGAGCCTCATTTTACCTTAATTACCTTTCTAAAGGCCCTATCTCAAATACAGCCACAGTCTGAGGCACTGGGGCTTAGGGCTTCAGCATATGAATCTTGAGGGAATACAATTCAGCCCATAACACATGGTAAAATTATATTTTGATTATGTGGGTTAAATGCAATATATTATTAACTTTTGAATTAAAAAGGGAGGCTGGGGGCATCTTAAACACTCCTTCACAAATTTGCCCAGGGTCTACCCTTATGTTTCCCATTGCTCACTCTCCTCCCCAAACCCTGACCAGGGCAAGGGCTATTAATGGGAAAACTTGGGATCTGGGTTTTCTGGGCAGTTTTGAGGAGCACCTGGAAAAAGGAAGCTAGGGAGAAGGTCCTGGTGCTGTTATTACTGAGGAGCTTTCCAGGACAGAAAAAGGATACCTAATAATTCAAATGTAAGTACCTGTTGTGCAACCACAACTTTGCTCCAAACGCACCCTGTATCTGCAAGTCTTGAGTGAAGTCTGCCACACACCCACATGTCTTATATGAGCAGTTTCCTTAAAGAAATCAAGGAAAGAGTCTGGTTGGCATGGGCTGAAGAGGAGAGCAGCCAGAGGTGGGGTGTGTGTGAGCCCAAGGCCAGCTGGAGGAGGCTTGGAACCACAAGTGACCATGAAAGCCCTGAAGCTTTGCGAAGATCTTTGGGAGGAGGCCTCCAACTTCCCACAGGATGTGTGACGGGGGCTTGAGCTAATTTTATTTTAAATCTCAAAGGACAGGGTGACGTCAGCTGACATCTGGGCTGCACTTGTTATCAAGGAGTTGAAATGAAGACACAGGAGGCATGCTTATCAAATTTGGGGAGGACAGGAAGCTGAAAGGAACAGCAAACACCCAATTAGAATCCCCAAAAGTCTCAACAAGCTAGAATGCCAGCCTGAATTTAATAAGAGAAAACTTAATAAGGATGAGGGAATGTCCTGCACTTGAGAGAATAAAATAAATACATAAACCAAAATAAAACAAACTGTCCATGCAAAACACATGAAAAAGGGTCAGAGGTTTAACTCAGATGAGGGCACCTGAAAAGCTAAATCTGAAGCTGTTCTGATAGAAAAATGAGACACAAAGGAGGGAATAGGTAATCGGTTCCATTTTTCCTGGTTAGACTCCCAGAATATCAACTTCAGGTCTGCCTATTGTCCGCTTAGAAGGATGCAAACCAGAGTGCATTCAGAGAATAAATGGCTAGTGTGATTCACAGAGCCCTGGACCGCACAATGTAGGAATAGTGCTGTTTAGCTGGAGAAGACAAGACTATTAGTCTATTTTGCATTGCTAAAAAGGGATGCCTGAAACCAGGTAATTTATAAGGAAAGATTTATTTGGCTCACAGTTTTGCCGACTGTACAAGAAGGATGGGGAGTGAGGGCCTCAGGAAGCTTACAATCACGGTGAAAGGCAAACAGGGAACAGGTGTGTCACATGGTGAGGAGAAGCAAGACAGAGGAGGAAATCCCAGACTTTGTAACAATCAAATCTCACGTGAAGGGAAGGCATTACCACTGGGAGGGCACACCAAGTCGTTCATGAGGGACCAACTCCATGAAGCAAATACCTCCCACCAGGCTCCACCGTGACCTCCAACATTTGAGATCACATGTCAACATGAGATTTGGAGGGGACAAACATCCAAACTATATCAACAAGCTTCATGGTGACTCAAGAATTCTCTATAAACATCTACAATTCTACCACATGGAGAAAGACTGGGCTTGTAATGTCTGGCTCTGAGGAGTGAACTCAGGACAGTGAGTGGATACTTCAGGGATATATTGGAGAAATGTATAATGAAGAAACCCAACGTGCCCATTAGTATTGGTTTAACTGTAAGTAACAGAAAACCTGATTAATAATGACTTCACCAAAGAAAAATTTTTGCTACTTAAAAAGAAGACTAGAAATAGCCTGTGGTTAAAGCTCTAGGCTTTCTCCAACCTTCTTCTCCAGCATCCTCAGTATTGGCCTCATCCTTCTGTCTGTGGCCTCATGGTCACAAGATGGCTGCTGAAGTTCTAACAACACAAGCCTGTGCGCAAAGTGAGGGAGGAGGGTGACAGCGAGAGGGTAGCCAATGTAGCAAAGAGGACCTTTTCCTTAATGGTGCTATCATTTTGTCAGAAAAGAAAATAACTGGGCCAGGTGCGGCGGTGGCTCGTGCCTGTAATCCTACCCTTTTGGGAGTCCAAGGCGGGTGGATAATCTGAGCCCAGGAGTTCAAGACCAGCCTGGGCAACATGGCAAAAACTTGTCTCTACACACAATACAAAAATTAGCCAAGTGTGGTGGTGTGCGCCTGTGGTCCCAGCTACTGGGGAGGCTAAGGTGGAAGGATTACTTGAGTCCAGCAGTTCAAGGCTGCAGTAAGCTATGACTGGGCCAGTACACTCCAGCCTGGGCAATAATGGGATCCTGTCTCAAAAGAAAAAAAAGAAAATAAAATAATTTCTCAGATGTCCTTGTATATCTCTTTGGCCACATTGGGTTATATGGCCAATTCTGGCTGCAAGAGAGGCTAGAAAAAAAACTATCTGGCTTTTCCAGCCTATACAATAGAAGACTAGCAAGGATAAGGAGATGGCTTTTCAGTTGCCCCCAACAGTGTCTACCACAACAAAATCACCTGTGATTCAACCCATAGATTAGCTTAGTCTTTTTTTTTTAATTTATTTTTTTATTTTTTGAGACAGGATTTCACTGTGCTGCCCAGGCTGGAATGCAATGGCATGACCAAAGCTCACTGCAGCCTCAAACTCCTGGGCTCCAGTGATCCTCCCACCTCAGTGTTCCAAGTGCCATGTGCCATGATGCCCAGCCAATTTTTAAATTTTTTGTAAAGATAGGGTCTTGCTTTTTTGCCCAGGCTCATCTTCAACTCCTGGTCTCAAATGATCCTCCTGCCTCATCCTCCCAAAATGCTGGGATTACAGGCATGAGCTACCACATCCAGCCTGGCCTGGCTTAGTCTTTCTAATGCAAATATACATATGTTTCTATAAGCCCATATACCCACACACAAATTTTCACAAATGTGGAATTGTGTATTATAAATAGTTTTAGTTCCTGGTTTTCTCATTTAGCATTTATAGTATCTTTACATATCATTTTCAAACTCCTTGAAGATACTATTTTCAGCAGCTGCATAATATCCCACATGGATATTACACATTTAACTGTTCCCCTACTTTTGGACTTGTAGGTTATTTCCATTTTAACAGAAGCACTTTCTAGCTATTGTCTCCAGAGATAGACGGCTATGGAAGGTATTGAGTTGCCCAGCCCTGGAAGTATTCCATCACAGGTATGGAATAGATAGGATACAAGTGTTGGGTAGGTTATTGGACTATATGACATTTCAAGTCCTTCCCTGCCTCAAGCTGCTGATGATAGGGTATAAAGAGATGGAGGTCATCAGGGAGGATCACTGTGCCCTGACCAACCACATCTTCATCTCTGTTTATCTTCCCTTTGCCTGCTCCTGAGCACACAAGCTGTACAACATTCCTACTCCAGATACCCTCAAGGTCAGCCCTTCACAGTGCCTGCCACACCATCTTCCTCACAACCTTCTATCAACAGAAAGAGCCTGAATCACTCCTGACTTGCCTTAAAATTGCCGCAATGAAAACAGCAGCACTTCTGGCTCTTATCACTGGGGCCACACTTGAGAATCAGCTTGAAAGACCCAAACCTGGATGGAGGGGCTGAGGATGGAAAGAGCTTGAGACACCAAGAGTGATGACAACATTGCAGTGGCGCTGTTCCGCTGCCTCTTGCTGCTACGAAGGCCTATTTGTGGCTTTCCAGCATGCCTCCAGGACAGGCGGGAGACAGGGATGATGGCCCATCTCCAGGATCAGCAGACACCTCTGAGGTCACTTAGGTGAACTGGGTAGTGGAGTGAGCGAGACGTTGAGCATTTCCTTGGGTTAGTGTGCTAGGGGTTCCAGATGCAGGAGTGGTGCTGGGGACAAGACAGGTACCTGCCTTATCAGCACAGAGCTTGATATCAGTCTTTTACTATATATAGTTATGTTCAGGGGCTGTGATCTGACCTAAGGCTGTCTGAATCTAAATTTGCCTTCTGTGGAACTGATACACATTCATTCTCTTGAACAGGGTCAATAAGCCAAGCCTACGACTCAAATATTAGAATTTGAAACAAAGGTTTTTGACAGAAGCAATCTGCAAGATGACCACCCAATTAAAAAAAAAAAAAGCCATCAACAACTTTATCAGTGTATTCTCAGTTATATGGAGCTTAATTCATTCCTTTATAGTCTCCTGCTCCTTTAAGTGGTTACAGGGAAAAAATATTTAAGGTCAAATAACTTTGGTCGACTTTAGTGATATAATATTGCTTGCTGCGATAATTTGGTCTCTTTTCTAAAATGGAACTCTTCTTGCCTGGTAGTTTTATTGTATTGGAAGGGTCACACAGTTTGCAAGAGCAAGTGGCCCCAAAGTTTATTTTCTTGCCTATGAGGGCATTGTGTCTATGAGGAACATCTCACAACAAAATCTTGTCTGCACTGATACCCAGGAGGGGCCAACCAGATGCCAGAGCACAGGATCTGAGCAGAGGATCTCATTTGTGTCTCAGCTCTGCCAACAATTCCCCCAAAAGCATGTCTCTTAGTTTCTTCATTACTTAATTTCTCCAGGTATAGGTTCTTATGTGAGGTCCTTGAGCCCGGCCGCCACAGGGGGAAACTCATAACATTCTTACTACTAATAGCTGCCCTTTTCCCCTAGGTTAGTATCAGAGAAAGCCTCTTGCAATATTATTGTACTTTTGGATTAGGAACAAGTCTCACCCTTGTGCAAATCACAAGTCTCTTAAAATTCTACTGATTCTAAATTTTCTAACAGAACAAGATGTGTCTAATCTTGGTGAAGCACAAGTTTGAAAAGATGTTAAATATCCTGCTTATATTCTCTATTGCGGACTCTCATAAGATGCAGAACATTGTGTAAGTCAACTTGCTGGTTTCTAGCACTAGACAGACCAAATCCCTGGCCTCCAGGAACTTTCAACATGGAGGAGAAACCAGCTGAACAAATGATTAATGTGGGCATTAAGAGAGAAAGTAACAGAAAGTAACAGAGGTTATATGTATTTTTGAACAGCTATAAAAGACACATCTGGGATATCTCTCCAGCCGACGGTGACCTGCTTTCTCTGAGAACTACCTCCTCCCACAGCTATGGCACCCGATGGCCATATTTACACATCATCACCCATCCACCACTGCCAGAGACAGTTGGACCAGGAGTGGACACCTAACCAAGCTGAGCCAAATTCTCTCTCCTGAGAATCGAATTGTGATTCACAGCACCTGTAAATCCAGGCAATGTAGGCCATCTATATCTCTGAAGAAAAAGGAGGACGAATAGAACAGGAGACAGTCACCAGACCCTGTGTGTCCCTATCCACAGAGACTGAGAAGATGGCTGCCCTGCCCACGGATGCTCTGCCCTTTCTGGTTCCAGACTCCTGTGAGGCCTCGACAACATTCCTCCCGTCATGACACATCCTTGTGTCCTGTGAGACATTCCCCCTTTCTTCTTTCCCTGGCTCAGGTACATTGCTGTTACATCCCAAACAGTCTCGATGAGAAGTTGAGCATAAACGTGCCCCAGTTCATATAAAAACAGATGTAGATAATCAAAAACAGTCAATAATCCAGAAGCCATTTCTGGCTATGGAAGATATTGTAAAACAAGTATGTTTAAATTGCTGGAGTTCATAACACCTCTGATGAAAGTACAAACCCACAGCAACATTAACCTGATTTGCCCAGATCTGCAAAGCCTGTCCATTACCCTTATTCTGCCTCAGTCTCTGCTCCTCTCTGCTCTCTGGTCCTTAAAGGCCTGAATAGCATCACCTCTCCCCTTCCTCACTCTGCCTCATCTCCCCAGAATGTCCACAGCCACTCCACTGATGCCAAGCTGAGCCTGACACATCTTTCCTGGGAGGTAGTATTTTTAAAGGCCCTTCTTGATAGCAGCAAGCAAAAGAGATGGCAGCCTGAGCAAATAGTCACTAGAAGAGGCAAGGCTGCTTTGGGAAGCGTTTACCATTGTACCTCAGATGATGCGGAAACAAACAGAGCCTGCAAAAGAAGCCAGAGGGGCCCTGAGTGGCTTCCTGGCCGACGAGGGCCTCAAGTGTGGTTCCGAGATTTTCATGGAAGAGCCACAAGAAAGGAACCTGTTTGAGTATCCAAAGGAATAAAATTGTTGAGGGGACAAGAGGTAATTGTCTGGGTGACAAGAGTGTGTGAGCAGGGTGGAGGTGGCAGGAACTCGAGCAGGAGCTACAAAGCCTGGGTAAGGCCCTGTATTCCTGGAGACAAAATCCAGCAACTGCACTCAAGCTCTCCTTGTGGCAAAATAATCCTTCCTTCTTCCTGTTGGCAGCTCCTCATGAGCAAAACTAGGTTAGAAACACACACACACGTCCACACACACAGTCACACACACTCACAGACACACATAGATTCACAAACAGCACCGCCCACTCTACCGCATGTTCTGAGGGTTGCCCTCATTGCCTCCCAACACGTGTCCAAAGAAGTGTATGGTGCCTATTGCATACCAAGGTGCCCTGAGATCACGTTGGGGACCCGAAAATGTGCACATGAGGAGCAGCTTCCAGTTCACCAAGGACTTTGTCCTATTTATTTCATTCAATCGCAGAACAAGAAGGCATGGAGGACCCTCAAGGGAGTTCCCTTCTAATACAGTTCCCTCCGTGTCCATATGAAACCAAGGCCTAGTGTAGTTATCAAAAAAAATGACCATAGTCCAAAGTAAGATCTTCTAGCCTTGGTTAGATTTTTCTTTGTCTCCCAATCTAATAGAACAGGCCAGCCTGGCTCAGCTCCCAGCCCCAGCACGCGAGGCTTTGCCAACAGGCCTCATGAGTGCCCAGCAGAGAGGCTGCCAAGCTCAGACCTCACTCTGGCTCATTATCCACAGGCGGGGCTCTCCCATGACTTTCTGGCTGCCCTTGCTGCCACCTCTCTTTGTGGGACAGATGTACAAGTTTGGCCGCTGGTGACTTCAGTCACAGGTCTTGCTTTTGTTTGGCGGATAAACATGATCGAGTTCCATGTCCTCCTACTAAGACAGAGGGTATTCTGATTCTCTGTGACACCTGCACCATCTTAACATTGTCTGTGTCACCCAGAGCCTGGAGTGGCCCATGCCTGAGGCTTGAGGACAAGGGACCACAGGAGAAGAGGAAGCTGTAGTCATCAGAGAGTTGCAGCACTCTCTTCTCTTTATAGAATCACCTTCCATGTTTGCCTGCCAGTGGATCTTTTCAGTTATTCTTTTTATTTCATTATTATTTTTTTAAGACAGAGTCTCACTCTGTTGCCCAGGCTAGAGTGTAGTGGCACGATCTTGGCTCACTGCAACCTCTGCCTCCAGGGTTCAAGTGATTTTCATGCCTCAGCCTCTCAAGTAGCTGGGATTACAGGCATGTGCCATCATACCTGGCTAATTTTTGTATTTTTAGTAGAAACAGGGTTTCACCACATTGGCCAGGCTGCTCTCGAATTCCTGATCTGCCTGCCTTGGCCTCCCAAAGTGCTTGGATTAAAGGTGTGAGCCACTGTGCCCAGCCTCAGTTATTTTTTTGTGCCTCAATTATTACAGTTCCTCCATTTTCTGAAAAGCTTCTCTCCTAGGAAACACTTGGACCATCCAGCAGCGTCACTGACTCTAGCTTAAAAGACCAAGTCAATCTTTCTAAAAGTGAGGTAGACATCAGAAACACTGGGTCTTTGTTAAAAATGAAGGCTGAGGGCCCTATCTCAGCCTTTCTGAATTAGAATCTCTTGGAGTAGTGACCAGAAATCTGATGTTTTACAAAAGTCCCCCAGTGAATGTGATGTACATCAATGTGAGTCTGACTCAATTATGCCTTGCAGTACGGAATAATTGTGCTCCCTGTGTCCTCTTGGTCTTGTCTTCTAGATTTCTGTCAAAAAAAGGTAAAAGAGGGGGCACACCCAAGATGGCCGAATAGGAACAGCTCTAGCCTCCATCTCCCAGCATGAGTGACACAGAAGACGGGCGATTTCTGCTTTTTCAACTGAGATATCGGGTTCATCTTACTGCGGCATGTTGGACAGTTGGCACTGGTCCGCGGGTGCAGCCCAACCAGCAAGGGCTGAAGCAGGGCGAGGCATCGCCTCACCTGGGAAGCATAAGGGGGAAGGGAATTCCTTTTCCTAGCCAAAGGCAATTGAGACACACAACACCTGGAAAATCAGGTAACCCCTATCCTAATACTGCGTTTTACCAAGGGTCTTAGCAAACGGCACACCAGGAGATTATATTCCACACCTGGCCCAGAGGGTCCCACGCCCATGGAGCCTCCCTCATTGCTAGCACAGCAGTCTGAGATCTAACTGCAAGGTGGCAGCGAGGCTGGGGGAGGGGCGCCCGCCATTGCTGAGGCTTACATAGGTAAACAAAGCCGCCCAGAAGCTCGAATTGGGTGGAGCTCACCACAGCTTAAGGAGGCCGGCCTGCCTCTGTAGACTCCTCCTCTGGGGGACAGGGCATAGCTAAACAAAAAGCAGCAGAAACCTTGGCAGAGGTAAATGCCCCTGTCTGACAGCTTTGAAGAGAGTAGTGGATCTCCCAGCACAGAGGTTGAGACCTGAGAATGCACAGACTGCCTGCTCAAGTGGGTCCCTGACCCCTGAGTAGCCTAACTGGGAGACATCCCCCACTAGGTGTAGACCGACGCCTCACACCTAACACGGTGGGGTATACCTCTGAGACAAAGCTTCCAGAGCAAGAATCAGACAGCAACACTCGCTGTTCAGCAATATTCTATCTTCTGCAGCCTCTGCTGCTGATACCCAGGCAAACAGGGTCTGGAGTGGAC
>NW_016824497.1:250874-273805 GCF_001698545.2 Rhinopithecus bieti
AAAAAAAAAAAAAAAGGTAAAAGATCGTGAAAATGCTAACTTAATGACTAAGATTATTATTTCTTGGAGTCAGGGGTTCATTTCTTCTGCCCTGACTTCACCTCACCTCATCAAGCCCCAGTAGTAGACAGGATAATTGCCCATAAAGGATACCTAAAACCAGAGTCTCAAGGACCACCTTCCACCACCTTTCCATATGGAATTTTAGTCCCCCCAACTCCCATCCCACCAAACCCTGTGAGATGGATTTCAAAGTTTAGTGACCCCTTTGGGAGCACAAATATGGGGTGTTTTTAAAAATTTGTTTTATTTTTATTTATTTATTTTTTTAGACAGAGTTTCACTCTTGTTGCCTAGGCTGGAGAGAATGGCACCATCTCGGCTCATTGCAACCTCCACCACCCAGGTTCAAGCAATTCTCCTGCCTCAGCCTCCTGAGTAGCTGAGATTACAGGCACCTGTCACCACACCCGGCTAATTTTTGTATTTTTAGAAGAGACAGGGTTTCACCATGTTGACCAAGCTGGTCTCGAACTCCTGGCCTCAGGTGATCCTCCTGCCTCGGCCTCCCAAAGTGCTTGGATTACAGGCGTGAGCCACTGTGCCTGACCAGGTGTTTCCTTTTGTGTGGCAAAGATCCCTGGAGCCATTGACCTCCACTTTACTTGTTTAGAAAACAAAATGACATGAGGATTCTGAGACTTCATTTCAGCTTGACTTTAAGAAAGAAGCCCACAGAAATGAAAAAATCATCCCTTCCTTAAAAAACCAAGTGCCATCTAAAATACCTAGATAACTAAATGAGATCTTGTTCTTGTTCCCAAGATGACTCTTCATCCATTGACACAGGGATGAAACTTGACTATTAAGTCTGCAGACTTGTTCCAATCATGAGCAAAAAGCTGACAATGCATCCTACACATATTTTGTGTCTGCATCTTCCTTCTGAAGAATCCAAAGCACTTCCACTTGTCTCTGTGTGTCCTCTGGCATGTAGGATGGCAGACATCCACCCTATTTCATAGATGACCCTTTTTAGGCCAGAGAAGTATGTGATTTGTGAAAGTAGAACATTTCAGTAACAACAGAATTCTAGAAATTGATTAAGGTGATTTACTCCTTGGGTCAGAGACCTGAGCCACCCTCTTTCTGCATAAAGTCATCTTTTGGATGTTCAGGACATTTTAATCTTTTTGGCATTCGGTCTACAAATAAAGCTGACTCACAGGTAAAGCCATCTCCAGATGCTTTTCCCCACATTTTATACCCTGCTTACTGACACGAGGGTTTTCACCTGTTCCTGTTACTATAGGAGAAAAAAAAAATCTAAGTAGTTAATTAAAATAGAATGTTAACTTATATTATTTCCCTGAGATGCAACTGGATTATGGAAGAAATGATTAGAAGAGGATTGCTTTACCCAAATAAATAACAGTTGATTTTGAAATTTTAGACATCAGCAGGATAGGAAACTTCCAGGCATTCTTTTAAAAATGTGTTTAATGGGTTTACTTGTGAGCCAGCTTTATTGCAGACTGAAAGCCAACAAGGTTACAATGTCCTGGGTACCCTAAAGGTGACTTTATGCAGAAAGAGGGTGGCTCAGTTCTCTGACCCAAGGGTCAAGTACCTTAATCAATTTCTAGAATTCTGTTACTACTGAAATATTCTACCTTGAACAAATCACATACTCCTCTCATCTCAGAAGGGTCACCTGTGGAACATGGTGGATGTCTGCCCTCCTCCATGGCAGGGACACACAGAGACAGGTGGAAGTGCTTTGGATTTTTCTGAAGAAAGCAGAGTGCCAAAACCTATCTGTAGGACAGTAGATATTAGAATGAAAAACCTGTCAAACACAAAATTAAAACATAATTTAAGTAACCAAAGTCTATCTAAAAATCACCCAAAGAAGTTGATTTTGGAGGTTTGGAATCACAATTTTAAATGGACTTGTAAAAATTATCCAATCTGGAGATGTCCATTATAGATCACGATGAGGATCAGAAACTGAATTTATTCTTCTACTCCAAACAACTAAAAAATCAGACAAAATACATGAAACAATAGTTCTCAAAACACTGGACATCAGGCAGTGTAGGGCAGTGATCCCTGAAAGATGGGATAACAGATGAGGTGAGCCCTAAGACTGTCCCAGCTTACTGCATTGAGAGAGTTTCCAGGCCACAGTGCAAGGAGGGGAAATCCAGATGGAGTCAGCTGTCTCTCTGAGTAGAGGAAACTGGGGAGGCCGAGGTAGCTAGAGCTCACAGGGTGGAATACCAGAGAGGAGAGAGCTGCAGAGAGAGGACTCTGGAAATCTGCAGAGGATCCCCCTAAATATTCAGTTGACTGTTTGTTTGATATACATGAGAAGAAACTGCCTGAGAGTAGGAAAGAATTACCTGAAAAAAATTAAGAAATAAGGAGTACAGGGAGCTCACCTAGGGCTGGGAACAATGCCTGTTTCTCACCAGCCAGACCTCATAACTCACAGGGTATCAGGTAGACTACTCAAAAGGGCCTTCACTTGGCATTGGGTGAAATTAACTGTAGACCAAATACCACCCTACTCCCACTTAAAAAAGCTTACTTAAGAAGAAACAGATAACCTAAATAGCCCTGTTAAATAAATTGAATTTGTAGTTTAAAATCTTCCCACAAAGAAAGCTCCAGACTCAAATTCCTTCACTTGGGGATTTTACCAAACATTTAAGAAAGAAACAATACCAATTCTACACAAACTCTCCCAGAAAAGTAAAGAGGAGGGAATACTTTCCAATACTCCATGAGGACAGAAGTAGTAAGATAACAAAATCCAGAAAAACACATTACAAGAAAACTACAGACCCATATTCTTCATAAATAAGACTCAAGAATTCTGAACAAAATTTTAGCAAATTGAATCCAATAACATATAAGAAGGACAATGCATTATGACCAAATAAGGTTTATTCTGGAAATGCAAACAAGTCATTCAGGCAGTTACTACCAATCAGAGTTAGAGCTGGAGAGAGGAAAAAAAATTTTTTTTTTCATCTCTGATCCAGGTCAAACATCTTGTTTTATTAAGCTGAGGCCAAAGTGCAGAACAAATTGTACTAAACTAAAACTAGTATTAAAGTCTCCTGGTTGCTAATCCAATGTGCTTTCTACAATACAAATTTAAGAAAAGTAGAAAACAACAAAAGCTGGAGTCTAATAAAGAGAGGATTGTAGAAAACTATGAGAAAAAAAAATCAAGAATTTGAAAAGGATATCAGATGTGAACTTTTGAAGAATGTCAGTGATGTATCATGGGTCTAGTTCTAAATACATCTATTTTCATGAGACTAATAATAGTTTTGTGCAAAGGAAAGAATTATCCACGATAAAATAGATGAAATACTTATTTTAAAATATTTTCATAATAAAAGTGTTAAAATGACTCAAACTGTTTTTGATCTAACATGAACATGATTCTTATGACCAGAAAATTGCCCTACTTACAAAGAAGGCCAAAAAAGCAAGATGATGTAAGATTATACAAAATGTGAGCCAATAAAGTCATATGTAGATATACAGAAATATTATTAATCTTAATGAGGAAATACATCATTGGTTTGAAGCACAAATAAATATTTCTCTTAAAAAGCAATAACTTATTTAATAGCTGTCTGTAAGCCATGTGTTCATTTAATAAGAATCACATGTGCCTATTAAAATAAAGATAGACTACCAGCTAATGGCAAACTATGAACAAATCCACAGACTGTGGATCTGCCTACCTTTCTATCCCTATGTGAGTTCCCCATGAGCAGGAGCTAGGTCTTATTCATCTTCATATTGCTGGGGCGAGCAGAATCCCTGGCATGTACTCAATCCTTTCTTCTTGCTCCCAGACTTGTGTCATGTAAGATAATGAATGCCCTTGTTGTTTGAGTTAGTCAAATGGAAGTTTCTTACTTGCAGCCAAGAGCATTAGCATTGAGACAACCACTGCATGAGTCTCCATTTCCTGAATTGTAAAATTGGGAATGGTAACATCTGTCTGATAGGGTTTTGAGAGCAGTAAATGAGATAATCTACTTAGAACCCTTTGCACAGTGCCTGTCTTAGGAAATGCTAAGTAAATGTGAGTTTTCTTTCCTCTCTTACGGAATTTGCCATTTAAATACTAAGGAGACAAAGTTCAACACATTCAAAGTTCATAGAACTGTTTATGATGTCATCTGCTAAACTTGATGCTGCCAATTTTGAGATAATTATTGCATTAACCATGATTTTCTCTCTAATTATTGTTATTGTTAAATTCATCAAAGAATTTGCTCCAGGAAATGATTTTAAAAGGGTCCGTGAATGAAAACCTAAATTTGTATCAAGCAAGTAACAAAGAGAATGGCTCAGAACACTCTTCCCTCCCAAAAACAAGCCATCATGCTGGTAGCCCAGCAGCTGTGGCCCACTTTCATTTTATCGTGATTTTTGAAAACTTTTTATTGGAAAATGTCAAACTTACAGAAAACTTGCAAGCACAAAGAATAATAGCACTAAGTACACACGTGCACCCTTTCCCAGATTCACCTATCATTAACATTTTGCCCACTTGCTTTCTCATTTCTTTTTCTTTTTCTTTCTTTTTTCTTTTTTTTTGAGATAGTGTCTCACTTTGTCACCCAGGCTGGAGTGCAGTAGTGCCGTCTTGGTTCAATGCACCCTACACCTCCTGGGCTCAAGTGATCCTCCTGCCCTCAGCCTCCCGAGTAGCTGAGACTACAGGTATGTGCCACCACACTTGGCTAATTTTTTATATTTTTTGTAAAGATGGCATTTCACCATGTTGTCCAGGCTGTTCTCCAACTCCTGAGCTCAAGCAATCCATCTGCTTCAGCCTTCCAAAGTGTTGGGATTACAGTCATGAGCCACTGCAACCAGCCTCATTTTCTTTCTCTGTGTATGTGTATATGTATCCATAGGTACATAATCTTCATACACGTTTACTATTCTTTCTGAATCATTTGAAATTTGTAGCCATCATGCCCATTATGTACAATTTTTATTTAAATTTCATTTTATAATTTAAACACTTAAAAAATAGATACTTGTATATGATTTATACATGGTGCTAAACCCAAAGTGTACAAAAGGGAATACTGTTAAAAGTAAGTCTTCCTTTCATCCCTAGGGCCTATACACCGGTGTCTTGGAATAAGAAGGGAATGTATCTTGGGATTCTCCGAATCCATTTCTTTCCCAATTATATGAAAACTTTCCTGTATCCAAAACAATTGAGAAAATTATAGATAACTATCTAAAAGAGAAAATTCAAGAAATCTAGTTTAGAATCCCTCAGGAGCCACTGCTCTTTCTGGTGCTGCAAAAGTTTGAGACATTTGGCCTTTTCTCCAGGGATTCTCACTTTTAGAACCCAGTCACCATTGTGTGAGGAAGCCCAAGCTGCCCTATGAAGAAACCCATATAGAGAGAAACTGACAACTTGCAAAAACTTGCTACCCAGGTGGGTAAGACATTTTGAAAGGAGATACTTCAGCCCTACTGGAGCTGCCCCAGCTGATGTTGCATGGAGCACAGATGAGCCATCCCTGCGGAGCCCTGCCCACATTGTAGATTCATGTACCAATTAAATAATATTTTTTGTTTTAGGACACTAAGTTTTGAATGTTTTTCCCCCCTACAATAATACTTAACCAGAATAGCTAGTCATGGAAGAATACAATGATAGAGTGATCTATTAGGGTAGGGTGCCTGCCTTCAAAGAGCTCATGCTCTAGTGGAGAAGCCACTAGAAGCCAAACAAAAATTAATTAAATACAGTGCTGTCTATATAAATACCATTTTCATACAAAATTTTAGGAGAAGGGACAAATTAACTGAGTTTGACAGTGTCTCAAAAAAAGTAAAGAAAATAAAAGTTGAGTTCAGTCTTGAGAATGAGTAGGAGTTCACCAGGTAGAAGAAAGAGGGCTCTCATCACTTCAATGCCATGCAACTTTGTAGAACATAAGGAAGGATGGTAAGATGGGCAGGGCCAGGAGTAGGATGAGATCAGAGAAAAGGAAAGACCCAAGTTAAGGATTCTGGTTAGACTAAGAACAGGGACCAGGGAGGAAGAAGCAACTGGGGTGCAGGGACGAGAGGAAGAAAGCAGGAAATAAATGAGGTTACAGAACAGCCAGGGCTGCTGGGCAGGGCAGGACACCTAGAGGGCCCAGGACCAAAATCTGGGCCTGATTCTGCCTCTGGTGAGCAGCAGGAGCGGTGTGGGCAATAGGAGCCTGGGAGAACCTCTTCAGGTTTCTGGACTAGTCTTCCCTCTGTAGAATGAAGGGTGGGACTCAGGAGCTTCAAGGCCGTTTCCAATTTTGTGACACTTATAAGGGTCAGTGTTTCTCCAAATGGGGTCCTATGGAATCAGGATGCCTGGGCATCCCAGGGAATCCTGATGCCAGTTATGTTTAAGAAATACTATTGTATGAACTGAATGGGATGGAACTTCTCTTGTCCTTGGTTTCTTTACATTAAGTAAGAAACAAGAATATTTTTGCATTCTGTAAGCAATATTGTAAATGCAACATAAAACTCTGCAAGATGTAAATACCACATTTTCCCCAAACTGCGAACTGAAGATTTATTTTCCCATCAGGTAAGAAAGTGGTGCATTGTTTTTCCTTTTTTCTTAAGGAAGTAAACTTACTTTGACTAGTAAAATACCCTACTTGGCCTCAGAAGCTGAGGTTACTGATAAGAAGATTGGGCAGCCCCAGAGAGAGAAGGTGAACTATAATTCAAGTTGGATTTATTGAAACTTACTCCAAAACCCCTCTGGCTGGGCAGCTGCTGAAAGCATTGGCCTTTTGTTTGTGGTAAACACCACAAAAATACGAACATCTTCTAGAATCTTCTAGACTGTCAGTGTACAAGAGATGAGGGCAATTAATTTTGTTGGCAGATGCAGAAACAGTCATGAGAGGGGTCTTCTGGAAGAGAAAGTCAGGGCCTGGATAAGCTTCTTGAAATTGGACATGTAGAAGCCCAGTGGAGACATAGATTTGCTTTTCAAATGTTAATGAGTGTTTTTAATCAAACGTGGCTTTCAACGCAAGTTCTGCTCCCACACACTCTGGTTTGAGACTGAGCTAGACTGGAGTGCACTTGATTAAACTCAGCAAGGATCTTATCCAAGGGCAGTCTTCATGTGTTTTTCTTCTCAAGCACCAGGAGGATTGTAAATAAAACATGTTGAGGAAATATAAATTCCCCATCTCCCCCAGTCTCAACAAAACTATAGAGGTACACATCTATTTTCCTTAAAGAATTCAGCAGTTAACTGAAAAATGTATTTATTAGATCTTATAAAAGCAGGGAGAGGGAGGAGGAGGAGGGGAGGGAGGGGAGAGAAAAGGAGGAGGAAAAAGAGGAGGAGGAGCAGGAGGAGGAGGAGAAGATGGCAGAGGAGGGAGAGGGAGGGAGCTCATGGAGTGGAGCCCAGGCCGTTCCTGGGAGGTGCAGCCTGTGAGGGCTCCTTCCTCCCTTGATCAGGTGAAAATGGACTTCAAGCCCTAATGGGAAAAGAAAGGAAGCACCGAGGGGAGGAGAAGGAAGCTGAGGCAGAAGGCAGGGAGCCCTGTGTCCTGGCAGAGGGCCACTCCTTTGCTGGGAGGTCCGTGGCCTCTGCTTCTCCCGAAGGTCACTGATCACTGTTGGCAGCATCGTCCTTTCCTCCCTTCAGTGGTGCACATGGCTCCCACCAGATAAAAGGACCAAGGAAGATGACCCTTTTATGAGGCATTCCAGGAATTTGTGATTTATAGGAAGGAGACCCCGCTTGTAGGTTTGGAGATTCTATCTCCAAAGAGAGAGAATAGGCAGTATATATTTTAATTCCTTCTTTTCCCTGAGCTGTAGCACTTCTAAGAGGTCTATTAAAATCTAAATTGGAAGATTCTCATAGTTTAGAATCCAAAATACAAACCAAAACAAAACAGCAGTAGAAAACCACAATAGTTCATTGCCTAATCTAGCTTCCCCCACTTATTCACTCCAACTTTTACAAGGATTTATTTCCATTACATTTAACTCCTAAGCTTTCATTCTTCATAATATATTTGTCCCGCATTGATTTTTACAAACCCATGTTCACGTTAATGTCAAGAAAAAAAAAATAAGCCAGGTGCAGTGGCTCATGCCTGTAATCCCAGCACTTTGGGAGGCAGAGGTAGGTGGATCACTCGGTCAGGAGTTTGAGATCAGCCTGACCAACATGGTGAAACCCCGTCTCTACTAAAAACACAAAAATTAGCCGGGCGTGGTGGCAGGTGCCTGTAATCCCAGCTACTCAGGAGGCTGAGGCAGGAGAATCGCTTGAACCCAGGAGGTAGAGGTTGCAGTGAGCCGAGTTTGCACCACTGCACTCCAGCCTGAGCAACAGAACGAGACTCTGTCAAAAAAAAAAAAAAAAAAAAGAAAGAAAGAAAAGAAAAGAAAGAAAGAAAGAAGAAAAAGAAAAAAAGAAAAAAAAAATCCTTACAACCAGTAGGACACCAAAGGCAAGACTAGCTTTAATCCACTGGACAGTAGACATGGCACGAAAGCTGCTGCTGGGTTACAGGCTCAGGGTGTGTCACCAAGGGAGGGGAACAATGAGATTCAGCCATTACTCACCACCTGAGTCCATTCCGCTTAGAACCCCGGCCAAAAGATAAACAGCAAGGGGGAAAAGAACTCTGTGTAAATATCCCCATGAGAACAATGAACAAAGTTCATGTATTTTATCTGCCCGTGTGAGTGCAGGCATAAAGCTCCATTGGAGTGTTATTTTTCTCATTGTTCCAAGAGACAAGTCCCATACCCCCAAGCGAGGGGAACCCAGATACCCTATTAATGAAGAGGTTGTAAGACAGCGAGGGTCAGTCTGCGTCCTCCAAGAAGTCGAAGCAACCAGATCAGGGAATTAAAGAAAGGAATCTTTTCTTTAAAGTCCTTACAGGGATCTTATCATGTAGTCCATGCAAGTGGCTTAGAGAGTCCAATAATCCAAGTCTTATCACAGAAAAGACAAAGCCAGTCTCCTGCTTTCCTCCCCTGACCTGTCCCCTTTCAGCTGTTTCTTATATTCTCCTTCAAATTTCTAAATAAAATGCTGGTGCTGCTGTTGATTTATCCAGTAGGGATATCAATAAGCTTCCCATTAGGCTAGGAGACTCTTTCTTACACTTTCTTCCATATTTTGCCTCCCTCTATTCTCTCGATATAGATAAATTATAATTTTTGGTTAACTCTGTACTCTGTTTCCATTATTAGATAATTGCTCAATGCTGAGGACAGGAGCGCACTATAATTTTACTTCCTTTGTCTTCTGGTGTGCAGGGTTGCTGCTGAGAAATCCTGTGCCCTTCTACTTTCTGTTCCTCTAAACAGAACCTGTTTCATCCCTCTAGGAAATGTTTAGGGTCTTCTCTTCATTCATGGTTTCTGAAATTTCAAAGTGGTATAAGCTGGCGTGGTTCTTTTCAAATTCACAGGAAATATTCTGGTACTATTTTTTTGCCCATTCACTTTCATTTTCTTTATTCTGTCTTTCTGGAATTCCTCTTAGGGTGAATGTTAGCCCTCCAGAACAAATCCTTTCATTTTCTTATCATTTCTTCCCTGTTGTCCTGTTTTTTGTTCATTTGTTCATTTTTCTGGGGGAGTCTTCCCTTTTTTTTTTTTTTTTTAGGGCTTTTAAGACCTTTCTCTCTTGTTCTTTGATGATTTCTGAATTAAAGCATCCTGTTCTGGATTCACGGGTACAGCACCCTCTCTTATCTCCCCACCAATATCAAAGAAGTTTTTGCATGTTTATAAAGGTTAATTCTGTTCCCTTTCATTGTTTGTTCCTCCTAAGTATTTTTTCCCAGTTGAATGATTTTGATCTCTTTTATGTTGGAGCCTTTCCTCCAGAATCAGGTGGCCCTCACATGCCTATTCATATGGAAGACAAAGATCCAAAACTCTGATTCATGGGTTTGCTTTGAGACACATGGGCAGGCTTGTCAGCTGGTGAATTTCACTGACAGAAACCTAATACTGAGACAGCCTTTTCAGAGTAGGGCCCCAAATGGACTTTGGTCGGTGTCTCTGCAGCTCAGTTCCCCCAGAGCAGACAGAATCCCTGCTCTCTGGCTGGAGAGGATGCCTCCCTGGCTGCCAAACAGTCAGGGGCTGGCTGGTGTCATCACCTCCATTCAATCATTGTCAGTGCGGACTTTCAATTTCCCCCAGTACCAGCTCCAAACCTCACTCCTGCCCTCCTCTGTGCTAATGGGGCTATGTTCACAGCCTTTTTGGTTCCAAATCTCTAGAGAAAAACTTCCAGCCTTATGCAAGCAGGTGGCAGAGGAAGGGGAGGGAGAGGAATTGTGTGGTTGCCCATTTGGGGAGAACACTTAGGGATCTAATTCCAGACTTCTAAGCAGCCTCCTGCATTCAGTTACCCAACTCATTCCTGCCTCCTGCAGCATCTGGTGCCCCAGAACCTCAACCTTTCTGGGGTTCTGCTGGAAGGAAAAGGGGTGGGTACAGCGCACTCCTCCTTGGAATGTCCTCTGAAGACTAAACCAATCACCAGCCCTCCACCTGCTTTCCATCTGTCTACACCATGGAGCCAATTCAAAATCTGTGTAACTCCTCTTCCAGTGTATCTGGTTTTGTGCACTGGTACCTTTTTATTCCTCTACTATAATTTTTAGTTGGGGTTTGGGAAGGCAGAAGCTTAGGTCTGCCATGTTTAATCAAAAGCTTTGTCCCACTATGTAGATTTCGCACGTGCTCTGCAGAAATCTGCTTGCCTGTAGTCCATAGAGTCCACTGGATTTTCTGGGCTTGTACAGGTGGATGGCTCTAACCTTGGATCTGCCAGGCACCAAATGTGTGTCCTTAGGTTAACTGATTCACCTCCCTGGGCCTCATTTCTTCATGTAAAAATTGGGGATAAAGGAGGGCTTCTGTGTATTAATTTTTTTTTGGTAAGTTGTTAAATTATCATTAACAGAATTAAATTGCCTATTGTGTTACAGATAATGTTCATAATAATAAGCAAGTGGCGTAGGCACATAGTACCCCATTTTTCAAATGAATTCTACAAAAAAGGGGCTTAGCCTCTCTAAGGGGGCAGGGGATACTTGTTCAGTGCCTTGTGATTTAATTCTCCACTTATTATGTTTCATCCTCCACGCGAAATTCAGATTTTCCATTAAATGGTTGATTCTCCCACTTGAAGAGTTAAATGTGGTGATTTGGGGTGGGGGGAAGCAAAAGAGTTCTATCTGGTTATTTATGTTATTTATTTTTAGGAATACAGAAAGAAGGAAAACTAAGGTCCCTAACTGTGCAGAGGAGGCATTCTTGGGCCCTTGCCTTACATTTATTTTAGATGATCTTTCTTTACTTAGATGATCAATCTCTCAGCATCCAGTGTCAAAGGTATTTAAGTTTGTATTTTAAGTCAACAATTATCAGGGGAAGTGAAATATTTTCCTGTAGTGTATTGCCTCTTTGTAAACTAAATAAGGTTGTATGCGTATTTCACCTGCTGAACATTAACCTCTCTGAGGGCCTGGGATTGTCCCCACTTTTCTGTTGGCATGATGCCCAGCATGTCCTACATCATAGCCCTTAGGAGCTATAGGAGATCTTAAAGTATAGCTACTCCAGCCCCTTTGTTTTACAGATAATCTAGAAAAGCCCAAACAAGATGAAATTATTTGCCTGAGGACTCTGAGGAAGAGGCTAAACCAAAACTTAACGTGGGCCTCTCAGCTCAGAATTAGTGCTTTCCACTATACCAGGCTGCCCAGAATAGGTGTTTAGTAGGAATCTGGCGTTCTCAACACAGCCTAATCTTTTGTGTTCTCTCCATTATAGCCCAGCTTTTTCTTTTCTTTAAATGCTGGTGGATTTAAAAACAACAATAACCACAACAAAATAGCCATAAGGCTTAACATAAACCTAATAGCTAATTACATTAAATGAAAAGAAAGCTGGGACTTTACATAGTAGATGATTTAACTATGTACTCTAACATAATACATAATCAAAACCACTCTCTTTAACAAAAATATTTCCACTAATTTATTCTTTCACGAAGCATGCACATTTTCTGCCTTGGATACTATTTTGTGTACCTTCAGAGTCTTTACTTCTTTAAACCTGACAAAACTGGCCCCAAGTGACCTCTGCTCTCTGATCTTAATGCTACCTTCATTAGGGTCACCTGAATGAGTTCAGATGGGCACACCTGACTTAATCAATAATAGGGAGTCATTTATTGTAGGGATACAGGAGTGTATCCTAGAACCTCAGGGCAGGAAGACCAGTCAGATGATCCCAAGGAGCTGAAAACCTAGAACCAGAAAGCCAGCAGGAGCCACAGGAGCTCCCTGCAGCCTCACTCCCGCCCCTCACACCCTCCCTCTTGGTGGAGCCCCGTGGTTTCTATCCCTGCCTGCATGTGCACCCCCTCTTTTTCTCTCTGCAGACCATCTTTCTTCCCTGGCCATCCACATGGCCTCCTCACCACTCCTGGGCTTACATTCCCTCCACTTCAGCAGTAAGTAGCACCTGAGACTCCTATTTCTCAGCTTAAATTCCAAACTGGCAGGAGAAAGAACCCATTGTCACTGCTTAGGCCAATATCCCCTTCTGCTCTAAGTAATCACAACTGTGGGACAGTTGCCTATCCAGACATGGCGACCAGGCTGCTGACAACTGACCTAAGTCAATTTGGCTATTCACATCTGTCAGGTTCATTTTTGGCAGATAATGGCCATCTTCAATAGCTAGAGGTCTATAAAAGCCCCCAATGACCTCCCTATGAGGAGGTGTGTGAAAATGAAGGCAGATTTCATTCGGAATTCTGCCACACATACCAATATTTATGAATAAGCAGGCGCAAAAACGTATAAGCTCCAGCAGCAGAATCAGTTCAAATTCCAGTTGCATTAGTGACTGAATCCTCTGCTATCTGTCAGGGTACAGAACACAACTAAGGCCTCATCCGCACCACCGCTGCAAAGGGGGTTAAGCTGGCCAACTCACTCTAATACCACATTAATGCAAGGGGAGAGGTGCCTTTCCCTTTACAGTACCTGTAGCCAACCCACATTTTGCCCACGAAAATCTCTTATGCTAATTAACAGACCAAGTGAAGATTCAAGTGGTGGTCTTCAGCCATGTTTGGAGAGTGGACTCCAAGCAGAGCCCTGCAAATGTACTCACCATGCCCTGGAAGATAGGCTCCTAACTAGGGACTTCAAAGATTAACCAACCTGCCCTGTGTTTAGATGAAAGCTCACACACACACACACACACACACACACACCCGGATGGTGGTGGTAGGTTGGTTGCAAAAGGATCCTGTCAGATGAATAGGCTTCCTTTAAAGAGTGGTCTTGGAAGCCCACATCCCTACTGCTTGGATGTCACCAGCCAGCCCTGCTAGCAAAGGCATCTTGGACTACTCAGGGGTCCTGTCAACAAGGAAAGTACAAACTGGGTGGGCAGCCAGCAGCCTCTTTTGTACTAGTTGGGACTACAGGTGCCTGCCACCATGCCTGGCTAATTTTTTTTGTATTTTTAGTAGAGACAGGGTTTCACCGTGTTAGCCAGGATAGTCTCAATCTCCTGACCTCGTGATCTGCCTGCCTCAGCCTCCCAAAGTGCTGGGATTACAGGCATGAGCCACTGTGCCCGATCCCAACTGGCACTTATTCTTGATCCCAAAAGCTTACTTCTGTTTTCCAGACCAGCATGAAAGTCATTTTTTTCTTGTCAAGGATCCTATGGAGCACTGACTGGTTTCTGTGAGGCTGACTGCACATATCTGGAGGCTGTTAGAAGATTATCTAACATTCATTGCGGCTTGTTCTGTGCCAGGCACTGTTTCATGTGTATCACCCCAGCTAATCCTCACATAAACTCACAGGGCAGGTACTACTGTCCTCCTCACCCTGCTGGTAAGGAAACAGATTGAATGTAATCAGCACCTAACCTAGGAGGGTGGGGAGACAGGATTTGACTCTTGGACACGTTTGAAATTATTCTTCAATTCTAAAATGCTGTGGCTCTTTAGAAATGTTCTGATGTGTGTACTGGGTGTAACTGTCTCCCCTGCCCCCCACTGCAAGTTTTGTTGACAGCCTAACCCCTGGTAGCTGTGAATATGGCCTTGTCTGGAAACGGGGTCTTCACATGTGATCAGGTGAATTTGAGATCACACTGGATTAGCGTGGGTCCTAGTCCAGTGGCTGGTATTCTCGTAAGAGGGAAATTTGTAGAGACATGTGGAGGAGAAGGCTGTGTGAAGGCAGAAGCAGAGATCAGAGTGATGCATCTACAAGCCAGGGAAGGCCAAGGGGTGCCAGCAAACACCGGAATCTGGGAGAGAGGCCTGGGGTGCTTTCTCCCTCAGAGCTTCCAGAAGGAACAAACCCTGCCAATACCTTGATTTCAGACATCTGGCCTCCAGAACTATGAGAGAAGAAACATCAGTTGTTTTTAAGCCACCAAGTTTGTGGTGATTTGTTACGGCAGCCATAAGGAATGAATCCACTGTGTAAATACGTGAAGAAGGTGCAAGAGCCTGGTGCAGCCTGCTGCTGCCTCCACCCCAGCGCACACGAGGATGGGCTAAGGTAAATCCAGGAGCCACCAGAAGAGGGGCACAGCCTCAGCTCCTGAGTAGACAGTGTCTTCACAGAACAAGCCAGTCTCTCCCCAGGCATGCAAATGGAGCCTGGGAAGGGATCCCCGACGGTGCTGGGTTTGGCCAGTGTGGCTGAGCCACAGCCATGGGAACTGAGGCACGTGCTCAGGACACAGGATCTGTTAGGGCTGGGCAAAGGGGAACACCTTTGACTTTTCTTTCTATTCGTCTTTTGTTTGGACTGCACTGAAATTTTTGTTTGTGAGGGATTGGACCTCTCTGCTGAGCAAAGATCACTTTCATTTTCAAAGACCAGGGTTTTCTACACTTTGGTCATTCCATCTTCAAAATGTCAAATGGACATAGCACTGCTGCCTTTTAAAAGGAGTTTTAGCATCAGGTGCAGTGAGTCATGCCAGTTATCTTAGATCTTTGGGAGGCTGAGGCAGGAGGATTGCTTGAGGCCAGGAGTTCAAGACCAGCCTGGGCAACATGGTGAAACTCCATCTCTACAAAAAGTTAAAAAATTAGTCCAGCATGATGGCATGCGCCTGTGGTCCCAGCTATTCAGGAGGCTGAGGCAGGAGGATCACTTGAGCCCAGGAGTTCGAGGCTGCAGTGAGCCATGATTGTACCACTACACTCTAGCCTGGGTGACAGAGTAAGACTTTGACACACACACACACACACACACACACACACACACACACACACACACACACAATAAAAAAGAGTTTTGTGGTCAGGCATGGTGGCACATGCCTGTAATCCCAGCATTTTGGGAGGCTGAGGTAGGAGGGTCACTTGAGTCCAGGAATTCAAGACCAGCCAGGGCAATGTGGTGAGACCCCCATCTCTACAAAAAATAATTTAAAAATTAGCTGGACATGGTGACACATACTTGGAGCCCCAGTTTCTGGGAGGCTGAGACTGGAGGACTGCTTGAGCCCAGGGCTTCGAGATTGCACTGAGCTAGGACTATGCCACTGTAGTCCAGCATGGATGACACAGTGAGATCCTGTCTCAAAAATAAATAAATATATATTTATTATTTTTTAAAATTTAGTATTTATCAAAATAAATATCCATAAATAAATGGAGTGTTATTATACTCTTCAAAATGGAAAGCCAGAATCATCTGCCATAAATAAAAGTAAAATAAAAGTATTTGCCTGGTTATTATAATATTTATATTAATATATCAGGGAATGCCTTCGCCAGGGAAAAGCTACCTGGTAAAGAGGGACAGGATCAATGCTACTCTGATAGGCGAGAGAGTTTTTATGAATAGAACTATTTTGAAAACCACTGGAAAAGCTGGCTTAAGTCCCAATATGGAAGAAATTTCTATTGTAAACTTTATTGTACTGCTGTGAGGATTCTCCAACCACCACAGACCCACCTGTTTGGCATAACATTCTGTAGACAGAAAGTTCTGGAATGGGATATGTTGAACAGGCTTTTTAAATACGAAGTGCCACACACATTTAAAAGAACAGATGGGGCCAGGCGTGGTAGTTCATGCCTATAATCCCAGCACTTTGGGAGGCCGAGGCGGGCGCATCATGAGGTCAGGAGATCGAGACCATCCTGGCTAACACAGTGAAACCCCGTCTCTACTAAAAATGCAAAAAAATTAGCCGGGCATGGCGGTGGGCACCTGTAGTCCCAGCTACTTGGGAGGCTGAGGCAGGAGAATGGCGTGAACCTGGGAGGCGGAGCTTGCAGTGAGCTGAGTTCGCACCACTGCACTCCAGCCTGGGCAACTGAGCAAGACTCCATCTCAAAAAAAAAAAAAAAAAAGAACAGATGGTGGCATTTCAACTCAGAAAATAAGAGTGTGGACATCTGCCATTTGTATGACCTTGCCCAAGTGTCACTTTATCACCTCTGATATTAACTGGTGATGTGTCTTTTCCTGAGTGGAGAAAATAAATGAGACTACTAAGCTAAGAAGAGATCTTTTCATTCTCTACTGGTCAGAAGAGAAATCTGGAAACCCAGTCAAAGAATACAGTCTAACCTTTGTTCAGATACTAGTGTGAAGGAGAGAGAAAAGGGCTACGGGATAAAGAGATACTTGTGTTTTCAACTTGCAGGAGCCGTTGGAATGCAACACTCCACAGCATACAACAAGCCCTTCTAATACACTAAGGCTGGACACAGACAAGTGTGTCTAGTTAGATCTAATATTGCTTTTCCTGGAGCTTAAGGTGAAGGCCCCTCCACGGATGTGGTCCCAATATGGAGACGGAAGCACAAGGGCCTAACTTGCCCAGGAAGTCACCCAGACTGTAGGCATTAACGTGCAAGAGTTTCGCCACCATGGTAAGCCACGGTAGGGTTGTATGTGTGTTTTCTACTACCACCTCTTGCTCTGGACTGCTGCCATTTACAGTAGTTGTAAGCTAAAAAAAAAAAGCAAACTGTTCTTTATAATAATACTCCCAAGTTTACATAAACAACAATTCCAATACAAAACAACTCAGATAAGCATATAAAGACCAGGAACATAACATTTCTCATAAGGGAAGACTGGGGCCCACACTGCTCCAGAATGACCTCATCTTAACTAACTACATCTGCAACAACCCTGTTTCCAGATAAGATCACATTCTGAGGTACTGGGGGTTAGGACTTCAACATATGAATTTGGGTGGGACATAATTCAACCCATAACATACCCCTAAGCCTGAGAGGAGATGGAAAAGAAGGTGTTGTGGAGCCTACTTGAGCCCTGAAGCCCAGCAACAGCTGTCATCAGAGACTGCCACAGCTGTGCCAGCACCACACCAAAGCAGGCAGAGGCTGGTGAAATAAACACGACTCCGATCTCTCTCTCATCCCACTCTCCAGGCGCCGAACCCAATCAGGACAGAGGACAAGGGAGCCAGCTGATACCACTTGGGGAAGTCACAGAGAAGGGAAGAGAATGCATAGGGTGTGTGTGTGTGTGCGTGCATGTGTGTGTGTGTGTGTGTATTTACAGAGGCAATTAGAGGAAACGTTCCAATCTCTTTAATTGAATCAAGAGATACAAATGGATTTGGGATAGAAGTTGATATATTTTGGAAATCAGAGTATTTAGATAAACCAAGAGAGAAAATCAAGATGTACGTTCTTTTCCAGGAAAGCCACCTATAAGAAAATTCCTTCTCTTTAATTGAGAAGTCTGGGCAGAGTTGAAGGTCCAAATTTCCAACAAATGCAATGAAGGCCTCCCAAGAAAACATCACCCTTGGGGTGCACATAAAGAAAAGCTCTTCCTTAGAGCCCCCTCAGATGACCTGGTCATGTACCTCTCCTCCTGAAACCTAAGACACCCCGGACGTCCCCTTTGCTTCATAGCCAGTTCAACTCCATGCCTCCATCTCCATTCTTGCCACCTTGGTTCAGGACCTCCTCACTTCTCCACTGGGCCCAGTCTTCTAGCCTCAGCACCACCGCATCCATCCTTCACGCTGTGGGCTGCAGAATGAAACTCAGACTCCCCAGCATGGCCAGGGAGGCTCCTTGTGATTTGGTCCCTGCCCATAGTTCAGGCCTCAACTCCCTCTCATCCCCTCCCCACCCTACCCTCTGATTCTCCAATATAAAAAACCCACTCTGTCAGGAAAAATCATGGAAGACTTTGAAGTGTGAAATTGAAAAGATTTCTGGGTGTCCGGTCCAATGCTCCCTCCTAGGCCGTCTTCAATTTCCCTTGTTCTATGCCATTTTATATTTTATTACTAGAAGTTATAAATTAGTGAAAGTGATGCAAATGATTTTTGGCCTTAAATGTGTAAATGCATCCCTCACGATGCAGTAAATTATTGCCCCGTAGATATGGACCAGTTTTGCATCTATTTTTAAATTCTGTTTAGCATTTCTGATCACCTATATATGAGCATTCTTTGGATTTTTCTTTGAATTATTTCTAACATCTTACTTGTTTTCTCATGAATTGAGTTAAATAAAATATTTGATACACAATTTCTAATTCTATGAAAATCACAATTTTATCCTTAAAATTTTTTTCTTCTATCAGTTCCTACAGTTTCCAGATTGGGTCATGCTCTTTCCTGCATCTTTGCCTTTGTAAAAGCTGTTGTCACTGTCCAGAATTTCTTTCAGATCTTTTTCCATCTGGTGAACTCCTAAGCACTCTTCAATGTTTAGCTAAAGGTTGCCTCCTCTGTAAATCCCTCCTTGATTTCTCCATGAAGTTAGATACTCAAGTTAGAAGGGATTTTGTACTTGCCTGTATTTCCAGGCTTAGCATCCTGTGTCAATACCTGTTTTTCCCACTAGACTTGGAACACCTGCAGATAGAGACTATATTCTCCTCTACTACTCCTAGCACTGAGTAGGCACTTAACAATATTACTGAATAGTCATTCAGTACCTTTTCCTGGGCTTTCTTTTAATCCTCACAATGACCTAATGAGGTTGGTCATATTTGTGTCTCCCTTTTACAGATGCAGAAACCGAGCTTCGAGAAAGTGGAGTAACTTGCCCAAAGTCACCCAGCTTTGGGAGGATCTGAACCCAGCTGGTGCATCTCCAGACTGAACTATCTTAACTGCAATATTATACTGTTTGTTAATTCAGCAAATTCATGGTTCTCAGGCCCTCTTTAAGTGATACCTAAACAGACAACTAAGGGTAAACTTTTGGGTTGTGTTTTCTATCAGAGGATAACATATCTTACCAGGCTGGGACAATAAAGAGCAAATGATTGTTAATATCACAATTTCTGTCTCCCCATAAATTAGCCAGTAGATATCAACCAAAGAGAATTGGCTAGTCAAACAATTTCCTCATTATTCCCATACAATGCAGCTTAAATGAAAAGTATAGTTTCTCGCTCACAAAATGGACATATTACTTGGCACATGTAGGTTGCTTAGCAAACACCTGTCCATGGATGTGTTGTACAAGCTCACAATACAGGCAGCAACCGCCCTGTGGAGCGGCCAGGGAAGTCCTGCCCTGGTTTTACCCACCCCATCCATCTCCCTAGGCACACCTGCTCCTGCCATTGGCACTCCTACTATCAGGGCTGCAACTGGGGTTTAGAGTTCACAGAAACCTCTTAAGGCACCCACTTGCTCAACTTTGCTAAGCAAGTGAAGAGTGAAATAAATGTTGCTTCACCAGCTGGGTAAGTGTCCAGCCTCCTGAGGGGTACTGGGGACCATCTGACTTCCTGCCACTCACAGGGTGGAAATAAACAGAGCAAATGGCCATAATAAGGGACATGAGAAGCAGGGTTGGGCTGGGCTTTGATAACTGGAGTGGTGTGATTAGGGTAGCTTTGATGTTGATAAGCTGTTTCGACGGCCTTTCATCCTAGTGCTCCTGCCCTTGGAGTATCAGGCTCCAGTAAGCCAATGTAATCATTACCCAGGCCTCCAGTGCAAAAGCCAGGCTCGCGGAGAGCAGGCTGGCATGGCAGCCTGCTTGGGGAGGCTTGGGGAGCAGTGAGACCAGGCCAGCTGCAGATGCATTTCCTCCCCATGCCAGGAAAGATTTTAATTCAAAAACAAATGTATTTATCACTTCCAGCCACTCCGCAGGGCAGGGCATCCTGCCTCGGGTGGAGCGTCAGTGTGCAGTGGGAACAGTGGCAGGCAGCCAACGGAAACTTCACGTTTCACGAAGGTTCCTGCCACTTCGCAGTGGTTATAAAGGCCAGCATCACATCAGTGGAGACAGTCCAGCCTCCCAGCCAGCCCTAAAGAGGCGAGGGCCAGGCCCTGCAAGCCCCGGCCAGGCAGCTCTGGCCCCAGCAGGCTGGATGGTGGGATGCAATGAACCATCCCCACTTGGTGAGCAAGGCTTTTTCTAACCCTGGAGTGTGGACAAAGGGAAAGTCTTTTGTGAGCAGACAGAGGGTAATTTGTCTGTGAATCCCAATGACACATGCCCCATAGGCTACCTGTTTAAGGAGGTTATTCCGCTCTAAGAATCCCACCTTTGCCTGGTGGTCCAAGGGCCATACTGGACATTTTCCAGAGAGGAGGAAGGAATTGCAGACAGTTGTGGTTTTCCAGCTTACCTGGCCCCAGGCTGTTGAGTATTCCTTCCCCTCCAATTTAGGCTTCAGCACCGTTGGCAGTCCTTTCAAAAACAGACTGGATCTTGCCACCCTCCAACTAAAAAGTCTCCTGGAAGAAGCCCACATCCATAGGGATGCCAATCCAGGTTCTTCCCAGCTCTTCCAGCCCCTATCTGTCCAGTCTCATCCCTTAACACTTTATGCACAGGCCCACAACTCCCCAAGCAAGCCCTGTGCTTTCATACCACCTCAGGTAATCTTCTCACCATGTCTGCCTTCTTCTGCTCATGTTTCAGGACCCAGCTGAAATGTTACCTCCTAGGTGAAGACTCTCCTGCCCTTTCTCCCCCATCCACATGGAATTTGAATGTCTTCCTCCCTTGGGCTTGCAGAGCTTGCTGTGCATAACTTTCCTATAACATTGAACCACACCGTAACCAACTTACTTCATTCTGTGTTAGTCTCTCTGACCTGATTATTAGCTCAGTGGAGTAAGGGCTCTCCTTTAATTCATCTGTCTATTCTCAGTGACTAGTATAGGCCCTGGCACATAGTAAGTGCTCAATAAATGGGAAGAACAAATGAACAATAGTCTAAAAACTCCCCCTTCCTCTTCTTAGGCAGAAGTAATGCAACCGTGAGCCTTCCAGGGCCAAAGAACATTCATCTGTGGGAAACTGCTCTGGACAAAATCGGCCCTCCCACCTTCCCCCAGAGAAACCTGAAGGCAAGGAAGGCAATGTGCAAACTAACCATTTCCAGACAAGTGAACTCCCAGATGCTAACAATTTTCCTGTGTGTTAAGAGCAAAGCCAAACCACACACAGAAGTGAAACTTCTGAACATCCCACACTCAAGCATTTAGTTTATTACTTGGTTGGAATTTCAATGACTATAGCCATGTGAGTAAAGATGCTCCCTACAAGAACAGAAAGATTCTGGTGGTTCTTTGATGTATAATCTTTGGCCTTTATCTTCTGGATGCATTGCACCCTATAATATGATTAAATGGTACAATATCCTTGCTTTATGACCTAGGCTGTACCATCCCTACATAATTCTGGACCTTAAATGTCAGCCCTTTTACTCCTTTTGGATTCTTTGGCTTCAAAAGGATGATGATGATGAAGATGAAGAAGATGATGATGGTAATCCTTGTTAAGAGCGTTGTTATTGCAAATCACACCTTCTCTGAAAATAAAATAGGCTAAAATCTGGATATTCCAGATTTTAATTATTTTTAATGAAATAAAATTAATTTAAAATTAATTTGAATTTGAAATTAATTTTAATACCTTATTTAACCTAATATATTCAAAATATTAATATATTTGGAATATTCCAAATATTCCAACTTCCATAAAGATAGAATTCATCTCATTGGTAAGAATTGTTCTAACTCATCAGTTCTACCCTTGGAAAAAGGGGCAAAAATGTAAACACTTTTCCCCACCCTCAGTACTGCTGAGCATTTCCTCCCCAACTCGGTTGCCCAGGCCAGGTGGAAAGGAAACCAAATATCCATTCATCTCTAACAACTCCAATCCCATTTCCAGGAAAAGGAGATCATAGCTTGCCCCAGCAGAAAGAAACGGAGTCCCCCATCTGCACGACCTGGCCCCTCCTGCCCCTCCAGCCTATTTCTCCCCACTTCCCCTACGCTCCATTATAGCCATGCTGAACTGCTTACAGCTCCCCAAACACACTGCACCCCACTGCCTCCTACACTCCTCACCATCTCACTCTTCACTTCACTCCTACTCATCATCTGGAGTAGATATCACCTCTTCACGGAAGCCTCTCTCTAGCTGCCAAGGCTGAGTTAAGGCCCTTTGAAACTGCTCCTAGCTTACCCTCTCCTTCCCCATCCCAACAGTAATCACATTGCTTCACGACCATCAAGGACTTATCTTTCTCACCCTCTAGACAAGTATGGTTTAATAGTAATATAGTGCCAGTCATATATTAATTTTGAATTTTCCAGTAGTCTCATTAGAGAAGAAAAAAAGATGAAATTATTATTATTATTATTATTATTATTATTATTATTATTATTTTTAGATCGAGTTTCACTCTTGTTGCCCAGGCTGGAGTGCAATGGTGCGATCTCAGCTCACTGCAACCTCCGCCTACCTCGCTCAAGGGATTATCCTGCATCAGCCTCCCAAGTAGCTGGGATTACAGGCTTGCACCACCACACCTGGC
>NW_016824497.1:273861-326649 GCF_001698545.2 Rhinopithecus bieti
TTATTATTATTTTAGATCGAGTTTCACTCTTGTTGCCCAGGCTGGAGTGCAATGGTGCGATCTCAGCTCACTGCAACCTCCGCCTACCTCGCTCAAGGGATTATCCTGCATCAGCCTCCCAAGTAGCTGGGATTACAGGCTTGCACCACCACACCTGGCTAATTTTGTATTTTTAGTAGAGACAGGGTTTCTCCATGTTTGTCAGGCTGCTCTCGAACTCCTGACCTCAGGTGATCTGCCCACCTTGGCCTCCCAAAGTGCTGGGATTACAGGCATGAGCTACCGCACCTGGCCTGAAATTAATTTTAATAAAATATTTTATTTAATCTAGTATATCCAAAATATTATTTCAACATGTAATATACAACAATTGCTCATGAGATATTATACATGCTTTTTCCTCCTACTAGGTCCTCATTATCCAGCGTGTATTTTGCCCTTACTGAACATCTCCATTTGGACTAAGGATATTTGAAGGGCTCCATAGTCACACATGGCTGGTGGTTACCATATTGCACAACAAGGGCTGAGATGAAATTCCTGAAGTCAGGGCATGGGCTCAACCTCTCACACTAGTGTATCTTGCACCTTGCTTGGCACAAGAGCAACAACACGAACAGCATCTATGAATGACTCAGCTCCCAAGGGAGGGAGGTATGCAAGCACTGCCCTGTGGCCCAGAACAGTGGGTGTCTGTAACATAAGCTATAAGCACTATGGTTTCAGCAAAAATTTCACTGTTCTAGCAAAACTCTCTAAATAAAAGAAAGATGGCCTGGCATGGGCTGATCACATTTGCATTTCTTTATTTTTTTAATATTTTTTATTTTTTAGAAACAGGGTCTTGCTCTGTCATCCAAGCTGGAGTACAATGGTGCAATCTCAGCTCACTGCAATGTCCACCTCCCAGGCTCAGGCAATCCTTCACCTCAGCTTCCCGAGTAGCTGAGATTACAGCCATGCACCACCATATCTGGCTACTTTTTGTGTGTTTTGTAGAGATGGGGTTTTACTACATTGCCCAGGTTGATCTCCAACTCCTGGGCTCAAGGGCTCTTCCCACCTCAACCTCCCAAAGTGCTGGAATTACAGGCATGAAAGCCCGGCCCCACATTCATATTTCAAGCATTACTCAAAATGGCAGAAATAGCCAGTTCAAGAAAGCAAATTGGACATTTGGAATTCAGCAAAATGTAACTTAACTTCATGTAGGCTGAAAACCGAATGAAAATGCAGCATCTCCAGGCAATTTCCTTGAAATGGATCAACTTGAAACATTCTCTATCGTGGGACCAGGAGACAGGAGAGGAGCCAAAGAAGGAAAGGTGAGTGTGGAATTATCAGTCGTACTACTCTCTGTTTCAAGATTCCTAGAGTTTTTATCCTAAAAGTTGTTACCTTTTTTTTTTTTTGAGACAAGAGTCTCACTCTGTCGCCCAGGCTGGAGTGCAGTGGCGCCATCTTGGCTCACTGCAACCTCTGCCTCCCAGGTTCAAGCGATTCTCCTGCCTCAGCCTCCTATGGAGCTAGGACTACAAGCACACACCACCACGCCCGGCTAATTTTCATATTTTTAGTAGAGACGGGGTTTCACCATGTTGGTCAGGATGGTCTCAATCTCTTGACCTCGTGATCTGCCTGCCTTGGCCTCCCGAAGTGCTGGGATTACAGGTGTGAGCCACCGCGCCTGACTAAAAGCTGTTACTTTTAAAGGTGTTTCTTAGAAATAGCAAAGCAGCAGAGCCAGGAAAAACAATTACATCAGCCACAAACTCCAAAGACGCAACCTCTAGGAAATGCCTCAAGGACATGTGAGGAGCGGACACCGCAGAGCTCAGGGAATGGATGGATTGCTTTTTCTCGGTCCAGTCAGATAGTTCTAGATTCCCAGAAGGACAGATCCCAAGGCCTTTTTTTTTTTTTAGATGGAGTCTCGCTGTCACCCAGGCTGGAGTGCAGTGGTACGATCTCAGCTCACTGCAACCTCCACCTCTCTTGAGTTCAAGTGATTCTCCTGCCTCAGCCTCCTGAGTAGTTGAGACTACAGGCACCCGCCACCACACCCGGTTAATTTTTGTTTTTTGTTTTTTTTTTGAGACAGAGTCTTGCTCTGTTGCCCAGGCTGAAGTGCAGTGGCCGGATCTCAGCTCACTGCAAGCTCCACCTCCCGGGTTTACGCCATTCTCCTGCCTCAGCCTCCCGAGGAGCTGGGACTACAGGCGCCCGCCACCTTGCCCGGCTAGTTTTTTTGTGTGTGTGTTTTTAGTAGAGACGGGGTTTCACCATGTTGGTCAGGATGGTCTTGAACTCCTGACCTCAGGTGATCTGCCCGCCTCAGCCTCCCAGAGTGCTGGGATTACAGGCTGAGCCACCACGCCCAGCCTTAGGGACATCTGATGGAATAGTTGCCACACCAGCAGTTCTTAAGCTTTAGTGGGCACTAGAAGCACCTAGGGGGCTGGTTAAAAATCCAGACTGCTGGACCTCACCATTCAAAGAGTCTAATAGAGTTGGTCTGAAGTGAGCCCCAGGAACATGTGTTCTTACCCATCAAGTATCTTAGGTGATTCTGATAGGAAGTTCCAGTGTTTAAAAATAAAAAACCCTAAACAATGGTAGTTAAAATCTGCTACCCATAATCAGTTCACTTTTCTCTCACCTTTCCTTTCTAAATGTCCCCAGAGCTACCATACCCTGTAGGTCACAGGTATGGCTGTGCAGTTGATGTGCTATATAGCGGCTACCAACTGAAAAGGCAAGTGGGAGCCGGGATCTAGGTGCCTCGCGGCCTGGGGCTGTGTCTACCCAGAGTAATGAACCTTCTTTCTTTGGACAGAGGTACTTCCAACTTGCAAGCCTTGTGCTCTAGGCGTCCTTTCAGCCCAGAGGGCTGCTTTTTTTCTGATTTAATCAAAGACACTATATAGGTTAGTAGTAGCCCTGAACCTGCTGTTCAACTCCTTGGCCACCTTATCTTCCCCAGACCTCAACAGCAAGTACCCTCTACCAATCCTTGCTCCAGAATAGGTTTAGTGGCTCATCATTTTCCTTATTCATCAGCTGGTCAACCACCATCAGGTCTTCCTGATCACCTAGGATGCTCTTGGCCACGGTTGGCCCCCAGGTGGGTTGGTCCTCCCCGGGCAAGCCTGGTCAGTGCCTCTGTGTGAACGAGTGAGCCATTGCCTCACTGAGTCTTTCCTGGAAAGTCTCAGCCTCGCTGATTTCATGTACTCATCACAGGTTTCTACTGGGCCTGATTATTGTTTAAAGGGAAAGACGGTTCCATGGGAATAGCTTGTGAACAAGTCTCTGGGTTAAGAGGTTCACCAAGGAGGCAGACTGCTGAGTGGGACAGATGCCCAAGTGACTGACTCTATTTTCACAAATTCCCTTCTCTTTCTCTTCTCCCCGGCTTTTTCAATTTTCTGAACTGGATGAATACTTCATGACAGACTGTGCGTGTCGAAGCAGACAAAGAATTAATAAAAGGGTCATTGGACCTGCTCTGAATCTCAGATGCATCCTTCGCGAAGTGAAAAAAGATTTCCCTGAGCTGCTAAGAGCAAGGAAACACAATCTGTGCTGAGCTGGGAACTCTAGATCTGCTACAACCTGGTTAATTGCTACTAGGCAGAGAGGCAAAGAATAGATAAGAATTTGCAGCTGTAGGCCAGGCGCGGTGGCTCAAGCCTGTAATCCCAGCACTTTGGGAGGCTGAGACGGGTGGATCACGAGGTCAGGAGATCGAGACCATCCTGGCTAACACGGTGAAACCCCGTCTCTACTAAAAAATACAAAAAACTAGCCGGGCGAGGTGGTGGGCACCTGTAGTCCCGGCCACTCGGGAGGCGGAGGCAGGAGAATGGCTTAAACCCAGGAGGCGGAGCTTGCAGTGAGCTGAGATCCGGCCATTGCACTCCAGCCTGGGCAACAGAGCAAGACTCCGTCTCAAAAAAAAAAATAAAAAAGAATTTGCAGCTGTTAAAAAAAAAAACCTGAAAGGGATAGAGCAGCTTAGTACAAAGACAGCCGGAATCTGAAGCTACCTCCATTCATTCACGGAAGAGCTATGAGGCACCTCTTCCCATTGTGCTACAAGCATTGACTGTCTTAGGTCCAGGGAGACACAGGTCCCTCAAACAGCTTACTCCTAGAGTAGCAGGTTTATATTTGTAATTATAAATAAATAATTACAGTAAAATGTGGCAAGTGGCAAGAAAGAGAAAGCACAAAGCACCATGGGTGCACCCAGGACAGGAAGGTCCCGGGGGTGATGGGCAGCTCCCTGGCTGCAGCATGGGGAACAGCGTATGTGAAGGCAGAGGGGCCAATCATCTTGACTTGTAAGGTGAATCACAGGCATTCCTACCTCGGTGAAGCACGGCGTGAAGGAAGGGAGAGGCCAGAGACAAGGCTTGGAAGTCAGGTTGAAGCCGGTTGTAAGAGAACTTTGAATCATGTGCAGAAGTACCTGGGATTTCTTCTCCAGGAATCATCAAAGCCTTCTTCAAGTAAGTGAGTAACTGAGATCAAACCTGTGGTTTAAACAAAACAAAACAAACCCGTCATTTTTTGTTTGCTTTCCTTTTGTTTACTTAAATAAACTAGTTTTGAAAAGCAATTTGTGAACATAGTAACAACATTCAAACACTCTCCAAATGGGGTATGGAGAATAAGCCTCCTTTTCACCTCCTACTACCAAGCTCCCAGTCTTCCCTTCCTAGAAGCAATCTTTCTTTCCAGTTTTACATATATCCAACCAGAAGCATCATAGGCAGGCATATATATTTATACACAAATGACCACAGCATCCTATTGTGCAAGTTGTATACTGCATGAGGCCATCAGTCAAGGGGACTAGAGGAGGTTAAAATCTATTGCACACTTGCCTGCCACTGGCATGGGGCTGCATATACCAGAGAGGACATTTTTCCTAATTTGTTCAAAGGTACTACATGTGGCCGGGCACAGTGGCTCACGCCTGTAATCCCAGCATTTTAGGAAGCCGAGGCAAATGGATCACCTGAGGTCAGAAGTTCGAGACCAGCCTGGCCAACATGGTGAAACCCCGTTTCTACTAAAAATACAAAAATAAGCTGGGTGTGGTAATGGGCGCCTATAGTCCCAGGTACTTGGGAGGCTGAGACAAGAGGATCGCTTGAACCCGGGAGGCGGAGGTTGCAGTTAGCCAAGATCGCACCACTGCACTCCAGCCTGGGGGACAGAGTGAGCAAGACTCTGTCTCAAAAAACGAAAAGAAAAAACATAGAACAAAGGTACTACATAGGCTAGCTGAAGTCATTTATACACGTCACACACATGCACGTGTACACATAGGCACTCACCCATTTTCACAGCTTTTTATTTATATAAAAGAGAATATATTCTATATTCGTTGTATAATACCTTTATTTTATAAAGTATCACAGATATCATACACACGGACACAAGAAGATCCACCTAATTTTCTTTCACGGCCACTTGGTTTTTTTTTTTTTTTAGCACTTAGGGTCTTTATTGTGAAAGACAACTCACTTGTCACCAGTTAAAACCAAAACCAAAAGGGAATTCACCCAATGTCAGCATGCCACCCAGCTTGACATCAGCAGGCTATGATTCCATGAGTGTCTCCATCTTCAGGCCTCCCAGAAGCTCCAGGATTTACCCATGTGGCTACAACTGTTTCAAGCCTCATATCCATTCTGATAAATTCTAATTAGATAACATGTCATTACATATGAAACAGTTACTGTGGCCAGGGAAATATGATGGACTGAGTGAGTGGCTTCCACCGGTTGGTGTCCACCCCTAGAGATAAGAGTGAGGTCAACACCAATCAACCCTTAGGAAGGGCATGAGGGAATGAATGCTAGAGTAGCAACCAGTAGATGGCCTTTGCAAATTCCATTATCCAACTCAGTAGCTCCTACCAATGGTCCTTTACCTTGTTCCCAATATCTTGTCATTATAAACAATGCCATAACAAACATCCTTACACATACATCTTTTCAGGTACAAGAATATCTGTAAAATAATTTCCTAGAAGTGGAACTTTGAGTCAAAGGTGCCCGTCCATACTTGTACCTTTGATAGACATTACTATATTGCCTTTCAAAGAAGGTGCGCTAATTCATTCTCACAACATCTATGAGATTGCTTGCTTCTACACATCATTGGCTGTATGTCATCAACTTTCTTAGATCTGTACTTTCAAAGTTCAGTTTAACAATAGTGTGGTTGATGGATAGGAAGGGGAATGAGAATGGAGGTAAGAAAAGTAGCCATGTAATTACAATAATGAAAGAGATGTTAAGAACCTGAACTAAGGTAGCTGCCATGTGTTGAAAAGTAGAGGCAGAATCAAGACATGCATGTTCTCAGCACAATGTGGCAATGGAAAAGATAGCTATTTTTCTGAAAACTTTGCACTGAAAAAGCTTAATTTTGATTTTTTTTTTAATAAAAGGAAGATAAAGAAAAGATTCTGCTAAAAAGACTTTTCCAGTTGGAAATAGAAAATAAACATGCAAAGGCCTTAACACAGATCCTACACAGAGAAATTGAGTTAAACATGCTCAGATCTCAAAAAGAAACCTAGAAATGGAATAATGTGTTATCAGAGCACACATTAAATGTGTTATTAGAAGCACACTTTGTAAATTATAAACAGTCCACAGTGTAGGAGAACGTGGCAATAATGGTCTTATTCAAGCAGAATCAAGCACTGGACCCAAGGACCACTGTTGAACTAGTGAAAAATCCTTCCTCTCTGGATTCTTCCCCTTGGATCCTATAGATCAGAGTATTCTCAGTTCTGACACCAACTTTGCCACATACACTGTAGGCATCGTAGCAAATCCTAGCTAAAATAGTGTAAGACCCATCTCTGGCACATTTCTCTCATTTCAAAATGATATTCCTGAATATTTGTAAAATCTTCTGGTGAAGGTTTCTACAGTATACCTTATAATGTATGTATAGGATGCACCCTGCTACTGAGCTACATAAATAAATCCCTCCACATTGCTCATATTTCTCGGAGTGGCTGCATAAACTGTTTCTCCACTGGCTGTAATGACAAAGGGAAAAGAAGTATTTCTTCTTCCAAATTTCCTGACGTTGTAACAAGCTCCCAATGTTTTCTCATCTGCACCAACCATTCCAAGATCCTTCTTTCCTATAAATTCTTAAAGGAGACAACAAAAAGGAGAAAAATTTTAAAATAGCTACAAAAGAGAAAACAATCAAATATATTAATATTTCTGGGAGGTTTAATGTCCCCGTGGGAAGAAGGTCAGATAAACAAGGTGGGTGGAGTAGGAGGTGAGGCCCAGAGTAGAACAGTCCAGGCCACGTTATGCCACCTCTGGTGGAAGCCCTTGAAGGAGGCAGTAAGAGGGTTACAGACCTGGAAATAGGAGCTGGAGAGGTTTATCAGGCGTCCCGAAGCCATGTGGGCACCAGCAGAACCCACACTTGCAGAACACTGCTGCATACTGAGCCCAGCCGATCACGGCCCAGCCTGCACCACAACCACCTGCCCTCTGCTCAGCACAGCTTTCCAGCAAAGGGTCTGGGCAGAAGGCTTTGCACTTGTGGTATGTGCAATGCTTATTTCTTCAACCAGAAAAGTCTTTCTGAGCTTTGTTGAGGGCATCAGATCTCCCTCCGTTGCACTTTTTTTCAATATAAATGTATAAATGGTACTTCTGTAACAGGATGCCAAGAAGCCCAGAGTCCAGAGAATCTCCTGGGCCCTCAAACCCAGGCGGGCCCAGGCCCTTCAGTTTAGCCTTGAGCCCTGGGTCCAGTCGTGTGCACTGATTGATCAAGGGCCAGCAGTCCATGGTAAAAGAAGGATCTCAAGGCAGAGTTAAGCTCTCCCTCGGAGACCTTGCTACAGCCACACTCAAAAACCAGCTCTAGACAGCTGTGCACCTGGAGATCCTCTCCCTGGCCAGACGCCGCGTCCCATTCCATTTCTGTCCTGCCATTCTTCGAGGCCAGGGGAAGGCCTGCCTCTCTGTGAAGCTTCTCTTAACCACCCCCATCGGAGGCTCTCACTTCTATCACCCTTCAGTGACTGCTGTGACTGTTACTGTGGACATTGTCTCCTCAGCAAGAGTGTGAGGCACTCAGCTCCTTGGTCTCTTCTCACATGAAGCATGGTGCTGGCATGTGGGAGATACCAGGGCTGTTGAATCAAGAGAGACTGTGCTGTTCCACCCTCCCCTAGACACCACAGTCCAATTCCAGAAAGAACCCAACGTTTCCTGTAGCTGATCGCAGGTAGCTAAGTGCCCAGAGGACGGTAAAATAATTTCCAATAAGTAGGGACTTCCAGTAAGGATGGATTTACTGCAGTCCATATGGGGTCAATCTCTGAATATGAGCAAGTCCTGCTTCCTTAGTCTCCCTCCCTACTTTCACCCTCAGCCTTGTTCGTGCCTACCTACCTTATCACCAGCATCACCAAGACCTCACAGCCATGAGGTCCCTGAAGGCTGCCCTTTGTTCTGGGAAAGGGGCATAAATTTTTTTTTTTTTTTTGAGACGAAGTCTTGTCCTGTCACCCAAGCTACAGTGCAGTGGCGTGATCTCAGCTCACTGCAATCTCTGCCTCCAGGGTTCAAGCAATTCTTCTGCCTCATCCTCCTGAGCTGAGAGCACAGACGCTCTCCATCATGCCCGGCTAATTTTTGTATTTTTAGTAGAAACGTGGGTTTCACCATGTTGGCCAGGCTGGTCTCGAACTCCTGATCTCAGGCAATCCACCCGCCTCAGCCTCCCAAACTGTCAGGACTACAGGTGTGAGCCACCGGCCAAGCCAATTCTTTTTTCCAAGTAAAGCCCTCATTAGAAAAACAAACATCTCGCCTGCTCATATTACAACCTTTCACAGCATAATTTTGATATATTTTTATGCTTTAACAACCTCTTCCCACCAAAGACAAAGAAGAGGTGGAGCAAAGGGAGTGAAGAGATGGATATTTCTGTTACAAACAGGCAAGTCAATCCCTCTCAGAAACCACTGAAGGGACCTGAAAGGCCTGGAAGAGTGAATGGACCTCCCCAAAGGTACCAGGCCGCCCACAAGGCAGTGGCCATAGGCCAGCCACTCACAAGGGCCTGGCACTATACAACTGGCCCTGAGCCCACGAGGGGAAGAACTGGAGGGATCCTCTCCCCCTTGGTATCAAGGTAGTAGCCAATTTGTAGGCAGCCACTTGGGCTCCGTTGGGCCACTGAGTACCTTGTCTCACTCATATGTTTTCCCTTTCCTTCCAAAGCTGTTTCCTCAGAGGGTTCAGTGAGGAAACCCCTGAATAAACAGAGAGCATGCAGTTGGCCCGAGGTTTTCTGAGGTACACCCCAGGGACGCAACCCTGGGCTGAGCCCACTTCCTGGACTCTTGCCAGCCCTCCTGCCAGTCACAACTGTTGTTTCCATGAAGTAGTTTCTTTCAATTCCACTTACTCCAGCCTCTGAAGGAAAAGCTTATGTCTCCAAACAGCAAGGCAGAGGAAATCTCTGAGGCAGATGTCTACTGAAGGCGCTGCAGCCCTCTGCCCTCTCTTCCAGAATGCCCTCCCCAGCGACCGAACAATGGCTCCAATCATGCCAGGGAGCTCCGCAGACCTCCAGGTTGGCTTCTTTTCAGTGTCTGTTTAGTTCAGGGGCCTCGTCTTGTGTGAGGGGTTTGGGGTAAGCAAAAGCGGCCGACATGAGAGGCCATAGAGGCACAGACATGACTGTTATCTCTATTTTATAGATGGTAAAGCTAAGGCTCAGAGGCCATATAGCTGAGAATGGACAGAACCAGAAGTCCAGCCCAAGTTTGTCTGATTTGAAATCCCAGTTCTTCACCGTGACCCTCTATCCACAGTGGACCGTTTGGATACACGGGGCCAGTGCCACAAACCAGGTCCACCATGTGGACAGGAAGGGCCCTGGCAAACTCAAGGACTGGCTCAAGAAATAAGCAGGCTGCACCTCAGGAGGGGGACCAGGGAAAGTGGGTTTTGGCGGCAGCAGATGATCCTGTTCTTCGCCAATATTATCATTGCTGTTTTGCTCTTGAGTTTCAGAAACTCAATAAATAGTAGACAATCTCCACCACTTGCTGGTGCAATTTTGAGCAATTTACCTACTCTCTGCATGCCTCATTTTTCCTCATCTGTAAAATGGAAATATTAAGAGCCCCTATCTCATAGGGTAGTTGTGAGGATCAAGTGAGTTAATATGTGCAAACACCCAGAACAGTGCCTGGCACCTGGAAGCACTGTATATTGCTGAGGAGATCATCACCATCCCCATCTTCACCCACATTACCATCACCTTGGTCTAACACCTCCCTCATATCTCTCCAGGCATTATCAAGCCCTCTTGCTTATTGCTCCCAGAGTTGTTAATGACACCTTTAATAGAGTCCTCATCACTTTGTATCGACGCCCTGAATATGAGAAGGATCCTGATTTTCCATCTCTGTATCTCCAGTGCCTTCTACAGTGCCTAGCATATAGTAGGTATGCAATAAATGTGTTGAGTGCATGCAACCTGGTACTTAATTCTAAAAACATGGCTTTCAGACAAGTCACAAAGCCTATCTGACTTTTTTTTTTCTTTTTGGGATAGGGTCTCACTCTGTCGCACAGGCTAGAGTATGGTGGCGCGATCACAGCTCGCTGCAGCCTCAAACTCCTGGGCTCAATCTATCATCTCGCCTCAGCTGCCTGAGCAGCTGGGACTATAGGAGCATACCACCACACCCAGCTTTTCCTTTTTCTTTTCTTTAAATAGAGATGAGTTCTCACTATGGTGCCCAGGCTGGTCTTGAACTCCTGGGCTCAAGCTTCGGCCTCCCAAAATTGTGAGCCACCACATTTTGCCAAGGTCATCTGATTTTTATAAGATTTAAAAATATGTCTCCCCAGATCATGCTATAGAGATCACAGGTACACATGACAATATGTGACAATAAAATTGAAAGGTTTTTAAATTGTCAAGTAGGCCAGGCATGGTGGTTCATACTTGTAATCCTGGCACTTGGGAGGCCAAAGCAGATCACTTGAGCCCAGGAGTTTGAAATTAGCGTGGGAAACACAGTGAGACCCTGTTTCTACAAAAAATTTTTAGCAGGGCATGGTGGTATGTACCTGTAGTCTCAGATACTTGGGAGGCTAAGGTGGGAGGATCTGTTTGAGCCCAGGAGTTCAAAGCTGCAGTGTGCCAGGATCAGGCCACTGCACTCTAGCTAGGGCCACAGAGCAAGACTCTATCTCAAAAATAAATAGACAAATAAATAAGTAAAAATAAATAAATAATAAATTGTGAAGTGTTGAAGATGTAAGAAATTTCCATTGTGATAATCATTGTATCAAATAATACTAACAAACCCCATCTGAGGTCCTGAGTGTCCTGATGACCTAGAGATCCCCTCCCACTTCAGCATTTAAAGATTCAGAAGTAGATAATTCCTGAGAAATAGCCCCATGAATGTTGCCCTAAATAAAAAACTTTTCCAGGCTGGAGGCACTGGCTCATGCCTATAATCCCAGCACTTTGGGAGGCCAAGGCAGGCGGATTGCTTGAGCTCAGGAGTTTGAGACCAGCCTGGGAAGCATGGCAAAACCCTGTCTCTACAAAAAATATAAAAATTAGCCAGGCATGGTAGGAGGACACTTGAGCCCAGGAAGTTAAGGCTGCCATGAACTATGAACTATGATTGTGCCACTGCACTCCAGCTTAGGCAACAGAGCGACACCCTGTCTCAAAAGAAAAGGGAAAACAGCCAGGCACAGTGGCTCACGCCTGTAATTCCAGCATTTTGGGAGTCCGAGGCGGGCAGATCACAAGGTCACGAGATCGAGATCATCCTGGCTAACAGAGTGAAACCCTGTCTCTACTAAAAATCCAAAAAATTAGCCGGGTGTGGTGGCACACGCCTGTAGTCGCAACTACTCGGGAAGCTGAGGCAGGAGAATGGCTTGAACCCGGGAGGTGGAGGTTGCAGTGAGCCAAGATCGCAGTACTGCACTCCAGCCTGGGTGACAGAGCAAGGCTCTGTCTCAAACAAAAAAAAGAAAAGAAAAGAAAAAGGAAAGCAACTCTTCTAAGGAATCACCATCATTTGGAATGTTTTAAAATGGGCTTTTGAAAGACAGACTCCACAAATCAATTGATGAACTATTAATTGAGCACCTATGTGTGCCAGGCACTGGATCTACAAATATGAGTTAACACCAGGTGCCTACCTCTAAGGACTCTGCTCTGTAGGAGGGGAAACAGACACCTGATCTGATTATTGTCATACAATATGGAGAGTGATAAAGACACACCCACTGTGTTCAGGCCGTGGAGGAGGGACCCAATTTGGAGGTCTGTGGATTTTGAAATGGAAGTAGAGATTGGCCTAGGACAAAGGGTGCATGTTGAAGTTCTTTTCTGGGCAGCTACGGTTCAGAGACACCCAGGATTCCTAAGCACACTGCTGCACATTCTAAGAAGGCACAACTATTGCTATGGCAAGCCATGTTTAAGATGCCAGCAAGAGGAAGCCTTCCTCCCAGGCCTGCGCTGGAGCTGCTGCCCTGGGGCAGGTACTCCATCCCAATACCCAGCACGTAGGCATCTTTGCTCAAACAAAGCCCGTGCTGTCCCCGACTGCCACAGGATTCCCAGCAGCCCCAAAGCCCTCGCTACTGGGTCTATAAATAATAACTGAATGTTGTCCACCTCACCTTGAAAATGCTCACCACTACCCATGCCCTGAGGGAGGAGCATTATCCTGTTGTTTCTGATGATTTCCTTCCTTCAAGCCCAGGCCTGTGCACCCGCTGGTCATTATGGATGTGCGTCTGGTTTTCAAGAGGATGGCTACTCTTTGTACTTAGATCATTATTTTTAAATAAATGAGGTGCTGTGGCAAGTGAAACAATAGTGACTGTTCTGAATGATAACCCTGGTTCACCTTGTGCGGCTGGGTATTCCACACTAGGAAGAAATGCGAGGGGATCCATAAAGGGAACCCTAAGGTTTTGAGCCAAGAGTCACTTCCTTTTTAAGGAAAGACTCTTTCAGTTCACATGGCTGTAGGGATATGTTTTCCTCTCAGGGCTAGCTGCAGATTCCTATGCAGGTGGGACTTTTTGGAGGTAGCTCCTGTGATAAACTCTCTTCCGGGAATTAATGCATTCTCCCAAATCAGGCTCCTCCTCTGTTTTCAGCTAATCCCCTCAAGTAACCTTCACCTTCTGCCTTGGAGGCCTGAGGGACTTGAAAGGCCACTCCCTCATCTCCCCCAGCACCTGGCACTGCAGGTCACAGGAAGGAACTCCAGGAAGAGGCTGGACTGGGGAGGAGGAGGAGAAGGAAGGCTTGGCAGATCGCTCTGGCACTGGGCCAAACACACTAGATGCAGAGAGTAAGAAGCCTCTTTTGTAAATGACATAGAGCCCAGATAGAAATTCCGCAGCCTCGAGGTGCTTGAAGTGGAACAGGCAGAGGAAGGAAATAGCAGGAGGCAGTAGCTGATAAAATATAGCTCTGTGGAAGAGTCACCAGATTTGTCAAATGGAAAAAGTGAGAACTTCTAAAAAAAATAGAATTGCAGCTGAGTGTGATGGCTCACGCCTGTAATCCCAGCACTTTGGGAGGATTGCTTGAGGCCAGGCATTCAATACCAGCCTGGGCAACATAGTGAGATCCTGTCTGTAAAAAATTAAAATTAAAAAATTAGCAGGGTGTAGTGGTGTACATCTATAGTCCCAGGTACTCAGGAGGCCAAGACAGAAGGATCACTTGAGCCCAGGAGTCAGAGGCTGCAGTGAGTTCTGATCATATCGTTGCACTCCAGCCTGTGCGACAATGCAAGACTCTCTCTTAAAAAAAAAAAAAAAAAAAAAAAAAAAAAAGTTCTGCAATTTTGAACATTTGGTCAGCCTAGGTATTAGTGATTTTTGTAAATAATGGAATTTTAAAATAATAAAAACATACTGATTTCTTTCTCATTATAACATATTTACCATAAAAGTTTCAAAACTGTAGAAAAGTATAATGAAAAAATCAAAATCATCAACAATCCAGCCATCCAAGAGCAACCACAGTTAACATTTGGTATATCACCTCCTCGTTCATCTGAATGAGGTTTTTGTACAAAAGTCTTAGACTATGGTTGATCATAGTCACATATCTTGTCCATCTATCTCACAATATTGCTTGATGGCCTACCATGTGCTACAGATACAGCAATGAACAAAGTTCCTGTCCTCAGGGAGCTGCACTCCTCATGGGAAGATAGAGGACAAATGAATAAACATGAGTGTATGTCATGTGCCAGGCAGCAATAAAGGGTATCGAGAAAAATAAGGCAGGGTAAAAGAGCCTGGAGCATAGGGTACAGCAGGTCAGGTGAGGCGAGGTTACTATCTTTATATGGACTAGTTAGGGACTGTCTTGCTGATAAAGTGAGATGCAAACAGAGACTGAAGAAAGTGAAGGAGCAGCCATGCAGTATCTCAGGGCACTGTTTCAGACAGAGGGGACCAGCAAGAGCAAAGTCCCAGGGCTGCAAAGACTGGACATGTTGGAGAAACATTCAGGAGTCTAGGGTGGCTGCAGTGGAGTGAATAAGGGGCAATGTGGTGGGAAATGGGGTCAGAGTAGGGGGTTGGAGAGACTCAGATCACAGAAGGCCTACAGGCCCCTGAATATTCTCCTTTGTTGCACTTATTATTATATTGTGAGCATTTCCCTACTTCAATACATTTTCTTCAACAGTGTAAATTTTTAATGGCAGCATGAAATTCCACCATGTGGAATCGTAGCTAGTCATATACCTGGGAGGAAGAGAAGACCAGATTTGGTGGACAACTACCAATACTGGTTGTGCTGTGCCCCCTCAAGTAAAAAATGTCATGAGAGGGCCAATTACTTAAAAAGAAATACATCCAATCATACACTTACACGAGTTCCAAAACGCTGTTTCTCCTCCTTCAGGTCACTATTGCTCTTAAGGTCGTGATGCACCAGTGTATGCAACTGACCATTTCCTTCACTCTTGGGAGGTGCTGGAAGATTCATAACGACCAAACCAAACTAACAAGAACAGCCACTGATCTTTGTATTTGAAGACAATGCTACTTTTGGTGCATTGCAGGCTGTGACTTTTTCCCAACACTGAAACATGTGTTCAAGTAAATCCTTTCTATCCAACCAGACTAGACCATCTGCCTCTCTGCCTACTTGGGTACATGCATCTGAACTACATTAGGTAAAATCAGCTTGTGGTGGAAATGGCAAGTTGTTCACAGATATTTATTCTCCCTTTCTGTGGAATAATCCATAACTTGGATCATTTAATTGGTACTGGCCATCCAGAACAAAAGTACACATCTCCCGTCTTCCTTTGCAGCAAGGCGTAGCCACATGACTAGGTTCTGGCTAACTGGGTGTGAGCAGAAGAGATATGTGCACCTCCAAGGTGTGCCCTTAATACAAGGATCATGTCCTTCCCTTCCTCCTCTCCCCGTTCTTTTTGCCTAGAATGTGGATGAGATGGAGCAGTTTGTGGGTAAGGCGACACCCCCTAGGATGGCGGAATCACAGAGTACAAGGAGTCTAGGTCTCTGAAAACTCTAGCAAGCCAAGCCGCAGACTGCCTCGGACTTCGACATGAAAGAGAAATAAACCTCTATGTCGTATAGGCCAATTGTCTGTGACAGCACCTGGGTGTGGATCGGAATTAATGCCGAGTTTCAGGAACTCAGCCGGGGGCAGTGGCTCACGCCTGTAACCCCAGCACTTTGGGAGGCCGAGGCAGGCAAATCACCTGAGGTCAGGAGTTCGAGACCAGCCTGGCCAACATGGTGAAATCCCGTCTCTACTAAAAATACAAAAATTAGCTGGGCATGGTGGCGAGCGCCTGTAATTCCAGCTACTCGGGAGGCTGAGGCAGGAGAATCGCTTGAACCCGGGAGGCAGAGGTTGCAGTGAGCCAAGATCACACCATTGCACTCCAGCCTGGGCAACAAAGTGAGACTCCATCTCAAATAAATAAATAAATAAATGAACAAACAAACAAAAGAGTTTCAGGAATTCTTTCCAGCCTCCTGCCACGTCAGCATCGGGCAGTCACGTGGGTACCCTGTCTTGCCTGTCCTGTGCACAGCTGCCCCACAGCAGTCGCCACATGCAGCATTGAGGAATTCATTCCTTAGTCCCTCCCAACATCTGCTACTCATTCCCCAAATGTGTGTGAGCACCTGCCCTGTGCCCGGCAGGGGACACAGGCTTTGGGGGCCTAACAATGAAGAAGGCTTTTTCTGAAGAATACCAGTCAAGTTATAGAGTTTGTAAGTACAAGATGGTGGAGAAATTCAGAGAGCTATGAAATTCTGCTGGAAGGAACTGATGGTAAGAGAGATGTAGCCATGTCTCTCAGGGTCTGTGAATGGACACACATGATGCCAGCTCCACAAGAGGTGATGGTTGCTCTGGGAAAGGACTCCTAAGATGATAATGTCTTTTGCAACCTCCTGAATTGCTTTTCATATAAGGTTCTATAAAGTTCGAAAATCCTACCCAAATACAGTGATAGAGACTTTTTACTAACATTGTAAAAGGTGATTGAAGCAAAAATGATTTTACTGACTCCCACAAGTGTTTTACCTGCAATCCCTGTAACCTGAGGTGCCCACATACCTGGTTGCCATTACTGCTGTTTCGTAAAAATAGCTGGATGGTAGATGCAGCTGGGTCCAGTCCAGCTTCACCTCCCACAGCCCCTCACCCAACCTCACTCCAATCAAACTCAACTCCTGCCTGTACCCTAAGCATGCCTTGTGCTTTCCAGCCTGTGTGCTTTTCTTTCTTTTTTCTTTTTCTTTTCTTTTCTTTTCTTTCTTTTTTTTTTTTGAGATGGAGTCTTGTTTTGTTACCCAGGCTGGAGTGCAGTGGTGTGATCTTGGCTCACTGTTACCTCCGCCTCCTGGGTTCAAGTGATTCTCCTGCCTCAGCCTCCCAAGTAGCTGGGACTACAGGAGGGTGCCACCACACCCAACTAATTTTTGTATTTTAGTAGAGACAGGGTTTCACCTCATTGGCCAGGCTGGTCTTGAACTCCTGACCTCAGGTGATCCACCCACCTTGGCCTCCCAAAGTACTGGGATTACATGTGTAATTACAGTGCCAGGATTACTGCACCCAACCCAGCCTGTGTGCTTTTGTTCAAACAGTTCCTTGCCCCAGGAAACTCTTCCCCCAGACTGCCTGATGGGCTCTCAAATATCACAAGAACTTTCTTCATCCCCTGAGCAGAACATGTCCTCACATACACATCCCAAACCCCATAGCTTCTTTTTCTCTCTCAAACTCCTAAGTGGCTCTGCCTTACTCCTGACCAGATTCTAAGGTCCCTGGATCAGTGGCTGTGTCCCTGTGTTTTACTCACCTTGGCGTGCCTGCAGCACTTATCACAGAGCTTTGCATATGGGAGGTGCTTAATAAATACTTACTAGATTCGATTAGGTTTAATTATCTGTCCATGGCATGGTCACACAGTAAAAGGGCACAACAGGAGGAGCCACGGCATGGAGATGACTTGCTCACCTTGTCAGTATGGCATTGGTTTTCTTCTATGTAAAATCAAATACGAATGATAATTCCTGCTTTGTAAGGCTTTGGGGAAGAATATTATAAATGCCAGCTCTCCATACAACCTATAATTCACTAATCAGCTGTGTGATCTTGATAAAGTGTCTTAACCTCTATGGGCCTCATTCTTCTGGGGGAAAAAAAGAAAAATATTGGGTACTGGAACAGTTGGTAATCCATTTTTTAAAAGTATAATTTTTGACCATAATGAGAATCAACTCCAGGCAGATTAAAGACCCAAATGTAAGAAGCAAAACTTCAAATGCTTGGAAGAAAACAGAAAATATCTTTGTGACCTCAGTAGGCTAAGCTGCAATAACTGAGAGACCCCATAATCCATCAGCTGAAAAAACAAGGTTATGTCTCCGTCCCAGTTCAGCAAAGGCCTCCGGGCCAGCAGTTGCAGGTAGTGGCAGATCCAGGTGGCCGGGAGCTCTGACCACCTCAGTGTGAGGTTTCCCAGGTTCTCTGGTTGCTGCCATTTCAGGCCACTGCAGGGAGAAAGAGTGGACATTTAGAAACAGACTTCCTCTGATGCAAGTGAGGTAGACTTTGCACACATTACTTCCAGATGTACTCCACAGCCACAGTCCACTTCACTTCACCATAAAAGAAAGAAGGGGTGAATTTGAGTGGACACCAGTAGTCTCTGCCATAGTAACAACCCCTAAAGGAAAAGACTGATATATTTAATTGCATCTCAACAAAGACAACAAAAAAGTAAAAAGGACAAGCATCAAACTGGAAAAAATGCTGGCAACATATATAACTGACAAAAAGTAGTGTCCAGGATCTATGAATAATTCTTTCAAAAGAATAAGAAAAAAAATGCAATAGAAAAATTTACAAAATATATAAGCAAAAATTGCTCAGAAGAAGAAACCCAAATGGCCAAATGGGAGGAAAAAAATTGCTGATTCTCATTAATAGTCAGGGAAAAGGAAATTAAAACCATAAATAGATACTGTTTCATATCCATCAGCTTTGCATGAAATTTTTAGTTTAACATTACTAGAATGAAGAGCAATGGATTCCATCACTATTGGTAGTCGTATAAATGAGTGCAACCATTTTGGAAAACAAACTGACACGACTGAGTAAAACTGAAGCTGTGCATATCATATGATCCGTCCATTCCATCTTTAGACCTATAACCTAGAAAAACTCTTGTATCAGGGTACAAGGAGAGTTTACAAGAACACTTGTAGTAATTATTGTGTGTAATTGCAAAAACAATTATATTCAACCTGAATGTCCATCAGCTGGAGAATGGATAAACAAATTATTTGTTCATACAATGAAATACTATATAGATGCTCCTCAACTTATGATGGGATTACATCTTAATAAACCCATTATTGGGTTGAAAATATCATAAATCTGGAGTGCATTTTCAACTTACAATATTCTCAATTTATGATGGGTTTGACTAGATGTAACTTCATCATAAGTCGAGGAGCATAATGAATGTATATTGCCTTCATGCCATCCTCAGTTTAAAAATCCAAAGTCAAACCACTGTAAGTTGGGGACCACTTGTATAGTCATTAAAATAAATGAATTAGCTTGTAGTCCCAGCTACTTGGGAGGCTGAGGAAGAAGGATTGCTTGAGCTCAGGAGTTTGAGGCTGCATGAGCTATGATCACACTGCCACACTCCAGTCTGGGCTACAGAGTGAGACTTTGTCTTTGAAACATAAAAATATAAATAAAAAAATACATCAGAGCTCTATAGATTAGCATAGATGGATATAGTTCTGAATAAAAAGAGTAGGTTGCAAAAGAATCATACAGGATGATGCCATACAGAAAGTTTCAAAATATGCCAAACACTACCACATATAAAGATACATAAACTTGTAGTGGAAGTATGAAAGAATGCATAGCAGCCTAAACACAAAATTCAGAACATGGTTTCCTAAGGATAAAGGGATGGAGGAAGAGGGAGATGCAATCAGGGCAGGTATATGGGGGGGTCAACTGAATTGATACTCTTTTATTTCTTGAACTGGGTGGTGAGTATATATGTATCTATTTTATTTCTTTTACCCTTTTTATCTGTCTTAAAATATTATGTTCCATGATATACTTATGTCATGGAACATTATTCTGCCACAAAAAGAAGGAAATCCTATCATTTGTAACAACATGGATGAGCCTGGAAGGCATTATGCTAAGTGAAATAAGTCAGAGAAAGACAAATACTGTATGATCTCATTTATATTTATAATCTAAAAGAGTCAAACTCATGGAGAACTCATAGACAGAAGGTAGGGGGAATGGGGAGATGTTGGTCAAAAAGTACAAACTATCAGTTATAAGATGAATATATTCTGGGGATCTCATGTACAGCATTGTGACTATAATTAATAATATTGTATTGTATACTTGAAATTTGCTAAGAGAGTTGCTCTTAAATGTTCTCACCACACACGCAAAAATAATAACTATGTGAATGATAGATGGGCTAAGTAACTTGACTGTAGTAATCATTTCAAAATATATACACTTATCAAGTCATCACATTATATACCTTAAATAGACACAATTTTGTTTGTTAATTATATCTCAATAAAACTGGAAGAAAAAGAAAGAGAAGGGGTTGTGGTAGTCAGCCTCCAAGACAGTCCTGGTGATCCTGGCTTGGTGTTCGCACCCTGTGTAGTCCCCTCCCGCATCATACCAGGGCTGCCTAAACAACAGAAGGCTGCTTAAGTGATGGCATGTGACAGCCAACACTGGGTCATAAAAGACATTACAGCTTCTGACTTGTTCTCTTGCATCACTTGCCCAAGGGAAAGCTGTCTGCCACACCAGAGGACACCCACAGCTCTATGAAGAGGCCCACATGGAGAGGAGCTGAAACTTCCCACCAACAGCCCATGCCAACTGGCCAGCTATATAAGTGAGCCACCTGGGAAATCAGAGCCCCCAGCCCCAGTCAAGCCTTCAGATGACTACAGCCCAGCTAACATCTGACTGTAACCATATAAGAGACCTCAAGACAGGATTATCCAACCAAGTTGCTCTGAAATCCTGACCCAGAGAAACCAGGAGAGAAATAGTAAATGATCATTGTTGTTTTGAGCTACTGAAATTTGAAGTGATCTGTTACGCAGCTATGAATAACTAGTGCAGGGTTGTACTGCGTGACCACCAGGTTCCCTTTTAGTTCCAGCATTGTAGGCTTCTAGGCATCCTCTCAGTCTTTATCCCATTCATTCATTCACTCATTCAACCATCATGTATGAGAAACTTCAAAAGCCTCACGATTACTTCTGACTTCCTTTAGGATATAAGTCCTTGGCTGGAAATGATCTAAATAGGCTAATAGTTCAGCAGTTTGGTACCTCTTAGTTTTACCTAGAAGAGATCCCTCTCACAAAAGAGATCTTCCACACTTCATTTCATACCACTGCAGAAAGTACCAGAACAGCCTCAAGAGGGAGAGAGAGCCTTGGGCCTTTAACATGGAATTCGTGTATATTCCTAAGCACAGAATCTGGAATTTTATTTGATATGAAGCAGTAGAAAGCAAAGTCATACGTTTTAGCATATATGCTACCTAAAAAGATTTCTCCTACCTGCCAAAATTTTACCTGCTGCTAAATTTTTGATAACCACACCCACCAACCTCCCTCCCTCTCCATCTGAACTGTGCCAGCTACTTTTGATTGTTTGCCAAATCAATAGAGTCAAGAAAACACAAAGACAGAGTCGTAGGTAAATATACTTAAGGATCAGCCTACCAGCAAACACACATCCTACAAAAGCATAACAAGAATAAAACTAAAAAGAGGCTTGGCCTGACCGTGTCGGCTGTGGGCGAACTTGGGTACATGCCAACTCACACAACTGCCATTAAACATGAATTACATTCCCAGGGATGAATCCTGACCTGATGCCATTGGGAAAGATGGTTGGCTTCTTTAAAAAAAAAAAAAAAAAAAAAAAAAAAAAAAAAAAAAGCTTCATTGCTCAACTTCTCAGTTCTCTCTCTTTCCTTCCTTAAATTTCCCATGAGACTTTGCGTTTACCTAGTATCATGAACAGTCACTGACTTGGGATAAGAGGACCTAGGCTCAACACCTGGCAATTTGAAACTAAAGGGGTTTATAATTTGGGTTTCTTTGGTAGACAGGAGCCCATACGAACTCAGGCAATTTTACTGGAAGGAAACTAAAATCACTCACAGAATGGAAGGAAGAGCTGAAACAGCCAGGCTCTGGTCATTCTCTTTACACAACTCCAACATCTTTCTCCCCCAAGGCATCTCTCCATAAGATTCAAATCCCCAGCAAAAAGAATTCAGTGGCCTAGCCAGAGCCATTTGCCCAACGTTGGGGTGGGGAGGGAAGGGATCCGAGAGGTGGGACTGTCCTGTGACTGGCAGCCCCACTAGAACACAATGGAGGAAAAGTCAGGATCCAAAAGAAAGGGATACTGGGCTGGCAAAGTAAGAGGCGTTCATTCACTGTGCAGCCTCATCTGCTTGTCGTGAGGCTCAAATGAGATCATGCGCCTACGATCCCATTTTAAATCCCTAGAAAGTGTAAAGTTTATTTTTACTTATTTGTTCACCTCTCTTTCTTGAATTAGGAGTTGAGCAAGAGCTTTTCCTTCTGACACTCCTATTCCCAAGAGGCCTGGAAAAAGCTCCTGTCAAGCTGCTTGTCGGTTGCTGCAAACTCACCTGCATCAGATCTTGAAGGTCCAGCGGGGAGAGGGGGGCAGCTGGGCTCCGGTCACAGCTATGGGTCATGAAGAGAAACCAGCAAATCACTACTAGCACCCAGCCGTGTTGTTTACACTAATGATCTTAGAACAAATGCATTATGCAACTGCTTGGCCCAAATGAGAGAAGTATATCCAAAATGACCATTTGTGCCTCCCTGAGTGTTTCTGAGACCCCCTTTATGAAGCACCCATGCTATAATGCACAATGATGTAGTTCCCAGCCTCGGCTACAGCTCAGTAGCAGCTGTTTATGCTGCCAAGTCAAGTAAAATTAATCTGCTGCCAAGGCAATTACAAAGGAATCATAGCAAACCTAATATTGGGCCACAGAGTGCAGACCCCTCTTTTCCCTTTGTTTACCCCAAATGAGAGTTCCAGAACTTTGACAGACTGACTTCTCTCCCTTCCTCTCTCCCATTCTCCACCCTGCCTCTCCCACTCTCCTCTTTAAGGATTCTCAGTTTATAATGTCTTTGTCAGGTTCTCTCCCTCCTGTAGCATTTGGCTACTGGCTTCATTTCATCTAGATCACAAATAGAACTTCCGCAAATAGAGACAACAGGGAAACAGTGTGATGGAGACAAGTGGGTGAGTAGAAAACAGAAGGTTCTTTGGGAAGTCAAACATATGCTTCAGTAGCCTGTGAACCAGCTCTTGTTCCTTATCATGGACATGATTCCTGGAAATTGTAAACAACATAAAGAAAACTGACCCAATGCGGACATAGCCCCACCTGGAAGTTCACAGGTGTATTCCCATGGTAATCTTCAACAGTTTCTGTTCAGCTACCCGCATCTCCTCCTCTGTGTCCTGGAACGGGATTTTTCTTTGTTCCCAGTTCTTGAAATGGTAATGAAGATTTTCCTTGTCATCTCTGAAACTTGCGATGTTGTCATGGGAGACAAATGCATCAGAGTTAGTAATCCTTAGATAAAAGGTGCTTTACAGTTATGAAAGAATTATCTTTAATTTTATCTCAGGGTATATGGTGAGGATTAATTAGTTAATCTCAGTAAAGTGCTATAATTGGTGGGAGGAATTATCAAAACCCTGGGGAAGGAGTAGCTTTGAGTGTAGTCACTTAGAAGTGTTCTGCTGTTAATGACAGCTGAGGTAGCCTTCCTTGTCTCTCAGATGTCACAGACCGGCTGGGTTTCCAGGAACATCCCAGACCATACACCACCCGACCAGGGTGAAAAGGTGAAAATAGCTCCAGGTAAGCAGAGGGGGAGGAGGGATGTCAGTGTTCGAACGGGACCTGAATCAACCGCAGATTCTGTTGACATTGGCCTCACCTGGGGACCCAAGGACATTTGTGTGAGATGGAGAGGGAGGGAAAGAATCCCCACACAGCTGCTGGGTGGGTGCTGACTAAGCACAGAGCTGCCCTGGGAGAACACGGGGTGCTGGCAAGGAAGGATCCCCACCAGGCCAGGCAGCAGACAGACTTTACCTCTCCATCTCCATGTCCTCATGTGCAAAATAAAAATAGGGAGCCAGATGTTTAGGTATTATGGGAAGATATAGTAACAGCAAATGCTTACATAGTGCTTACAACAGGGCAGCCACCATCTGGCTGAGTTTTTATTCACTCAATTATCATGACAGCCCTAGAGACGGTAGGTTATTTTCCCCACCTTGCAGAGTTGATAAAAGTTGTGTTTAAACCCAGATGGGGCCGGGTGCGGTCGCTCAAGCCTGTAATCCCAGCACTTTGGGAGGCTGAGACGGGTGGATCACGAGGTCAGGAGATCGAGACTATCCTGGCTAACACGGTGAAACCCCGTCTCTACTAGAAAATACAAAAAAAATTAAAAAGCTAGCCGGGCGAGGTGGCGGGCGCCTGTAGTCCCAGCTACTCGGGAGGCTGAGGCAGGAGAATGGCATGAACCCGGGAGGCGGAGCTTGCAGGGAGCTGAGATCTGGCCACTGCACTCCAGCCTGGGCAACAGAGCGAGACTCCGTCTCAAAAAATAAAAAATAATAAATAAATAAATAAATAAACCCAGATGGTCAGATCCTATAGCCCATGCTTTTAACCATTACATCCTGCTGCCTGCCTAAGTATAAAACCTCTACATGAGCCTCTCAGTTCATGAACAATCTGGGGTGGGGAAGTATTTTAAAGTGTCAAATGAGAAATTCTGTGAGGCTTTCTACAACTGAAGCCTGGCTCATAGAAATAAATAGCCTCTGGTTTGTTCTTTCAGTGTCCTGAATCCCCATGGATAGGGTACAAAAAATAAATAGATCGAGAGGCACAACAGCTTCTCCTCTGAGCTTTCAACAATCTTAAAAGTGCGTCACATGGTTGGGCTTTTACATCTAGTTGTATCCTTAAAAACTAAAAGAGTTGTTTAGACAGATGGTGCCCCCTTTTGGCCAGGCTCATGAGGCAAAACCGGCCAATTCCCTGAACCCAAATGCCAAGCTTATCCTGGTTTGCAAAGCCAATTTGGAGACTTGAAGTGCACTGATTTGGAGTAATTTTTACAAGGGAATCTTTTTTTTTTTTTTTTTTTTTGAGACAAGTCTTGCTCTGTTGCCCAGGCTGGAGTGCAGTGGGCCCAGACTCAGCTCACTGAGCAAGCTCCGCCTCCCGGGTTTACGCCATTCTCCTGCCCCTCAGCCTCCCGAGTAGCTAGTGCTACAGGTGCCTGCCCACCTCGCCCGGCTATTTTTTTTTTTTTTGTATTTTTAGTAGAGATAGGGTTTCACCGTGTTGCCCAGGGGATGGTCTCGATCTCCTGACCTTGTGAATCCACACCATCTCGGCCCTCCCAAAGGCTGGGATTACAGGCTTGAGCCACCGCACCCGGCCTACAAGGAAATCTTAAGATGAAATGTAAGCATGAGAATTTCTATCCACTCTTGTCTGGTTCCCCATCCTAATATATCAATCAGTCAATGAACTGCTGACATTTGCATAATACACTGGATAGATCATGAGGACCAAGACTGTACCATAAACAGCAATTTTTAAATTTCAGTACCTAATTTTTACTTGCTCTCTTTTCTCAATTCAGTTTCTTCTAAAACAAACAATGAATTTAATAAGCATACTCTTGGGTGAATTTTTTTAGTTCATAATGACTCAGAAATCCAACTGCTTAGATTTTCTGGGTCAGTGTTTTGCAAGCCTGTGATGTATTTAAGAATCACCTAGGCACCCTTGTTAAACTGCAGATTCTGGTTCAGTAAGTCCAGGAGGAGGTGGGAGGCAGGGAGCCCAGTGTGGGGTGCTGAGATCCTACATTCCTAGTAACTCCCAGGTAATGCAGATGCTGCCAGTCCCCTAACACATTCTGCATGTCTAGCTCTTAGACCACACTGAATAGACAGGAAGAGACAGGGAGGAGACAGTTCCTGGCAGTGGCTTTAGTGACAAACCAACCCGACTAGGAGTCCTTTGTAACGTGATTTTAAGGGTTTAATTTGGGAAGCATCCCCAACTTACAAAAACGGGGGGAAACCCTGCCATCTAAAATTTTAGTCAGAAAAATTATCCCTTCATCTCCTCAAATAAGAACACCTCAAGAAGAGAGGCAACAATTGATTCCAGGATTTGGCCAGGACCAGAATTGAGAGCACTCCACAGTGTTTGGGAACGTCGTGGAGAGAACTGAGGGATGTGGAATAGGGGAGGGACCAAGAATATCTGGGATAAGGACTGAGCCTGGGGGCCAGAGGAGACTCCACAGGTGTACTGAACCTTCCACAGGTGACAGGAGGACCCTGGCTGAAGGGCAGTCACACTGTGGGCTCGTAGTCCTGCCCAATTTTCCTGTCTTTTGGAGGTGCTTGAACATGAAGCCTCAATAAGGCTTTCCTGATACAGAGGGAGAACTAAATTTAGAGCCAGGGAGCCTACATGAAACTTCTGATAAGAAGGGAAAAGAAGCAGCAAGGGAATGAATGCCAGGGAGGACAAATGGCACAGCACATACGAGCACAGGCTCTGGAGGCAGGCTGCCCAGGGCCACATCTGCCTCAGCCACCAGCAAGCACACATCTCTAAAAGGCTGGTTGTCAGCAAGTGGATAAAGAAAATATGGTACACATACACCATGGAATACTACTCAGCCTTAAAACAGAACCAAATAATGGCATTTGCAGCAACCTGGATGGAGCTGGAGACCATTATTCTAAGTGAAGTAACTTAGGAATGGAAAACCAAACATCGTATATTCTCACTTCTAAGTGGGAGCTAAGCTATGAGGATGCAAAGGCAAAAGAATGATAGAATAGACTTTGGGGACTCAGGGTGGGGAGGGGAGTGAGGGATAAAGACTACATATTGGGTACCGTGTACACTGCTTGGGTGACGAGTGCACCAAAATCTCAGAAATCACCACTAAAGAACTTATCCATGTTACCCAAAACCACTTGTTCCCAAAAGCTGTTGAAATAAAAAATAAATGAAAGTAAAGGGCTAGTTGTTTAGCCACTGTGTACCCTGCCTCCGCAGTGGTCAAAGGTAATGTGAAAAAAGAAACTGGTGGTATCTACTCTAATATCTACTCTCATTTTTTTGTCTTATGACAGAACTCAAATATTTGCCTGTGTTACACTGTGACGGGGAAACAATAAGACTGCATTTCCCAGCCTCTCTTTGCTTGATATGAATATGTAAAATGTGAGTTCTGACCAATGAAATGTAAGCAGGAGTATTGGGATTTCTAGGAATAAAAGAAGATGGCCCTTTTACCCTCCTTTCCTGCTTTCTGCTACCTGAAACAGAGACGTGATGACTGCAGCTACTGCTGCTATCTTGGACCAAGAAGTAACCTTGAAGTTACGTGCCAAGGATGGTGAAGGAGAAAGGTAGACATCTTGATGACACTGTGGAGCCATCGGAACAACAGTGGCCTGGCCCACCCCAGACGTTTTGTTTTCACATAGGAGAAAACTCTATTTTTTTTTCTTTTAAATAAAAAACCTCCAGTGGGGGGAAAAAGAAACCCTTAGTCTTATCTAAGCCACTATTGTTCAGGGCCTTCTGTGTAAGCAGCTGCACCAAATACTACCTGATATATGGGTATAATGTGAAGTAACTGCTTCTTTTTTTTTTGTAAGAACTAAGTGAAAGAATGTATGTAAAACTCCCAGTGCCCTTCCTTCCAAACACACAGTAAGTCTCAGTATTGTTCATCCTTACTTTTAAGTGATGGAGAGGGTCAGAGCTTAGAATGACAACTTTGAGAGCTGAAAGGGAAGTTCATCACCAGCAATCCTCACCCCTCAATTTTAAAGACGAGATGCCTGAGTGCTGGAGAGGCCAGGGGCTTGCACAGGGCACCCCGCCTGGTAGAGGTAGTTCAGGTCTCCTCATGTCTGTTCCAGGCCCTTTCTCAAAGCAGAGAGTATGGAACGGCCGACACGAGAGGGAATCGATGAAGTCAAGAGGCAACCCCTAAATAATAGGACATCTCCCACACAAAAGCCCTGAGGGGGAGCAAATGTTTAATTCTGAGGTTCCTCATTCAAACAAAATCCATCTAAATGTGATTATTTACTAAACTATCAGGAAGCAGGGAGTCGGGAGGAGGCAAGGCATAAAGAGATCAGGCTTGGCTTTACAACCGGTTTTGCAGTATTTGTGTCTGGAAGCCTGCCGGTAAGTCAACCATTGCACTGCCGTGGATGGAGGCCTGGGGAACTGGGAATAGAGAAAACAGCCTTTGCCAATGGTATTTCCTTGGTTGGCCCCTGCTCAGGACTCAGGAATAAATGCTTTCTGGACCCTCTGAAAAGTCCCCTTAGGGGCTGTCTGACTCCAGAGGCCTGGGGTTGTTCACATGCCTTCCCAACTATGGCCCAAGAGAATCGCTTCCCTGCCTTAGAACTAAACAAGAAGTCATCCTGTGTCCGATGCAGGCCTCTCAGGGGAAAGGGCTTAGAGCAGGCTCCTTGGGTTTGTAACAAGACCACAGATGGGGGAGTTATCTTGAGGACTTGAGGGGGAGCTGCTTCTAATCTGCTCAACAGAGCAGTCTCCGTCCCAATTTTCACACGTGCAATAAAATGCTGGCTCCAGTAGCTCAAGGAAGCTCCATGATAAGTCACCCCAGAAGCCTCTCAGGCAGGGGTGGCAAATGGGTTTCATTTCATGTGCCACCTGCTCAGTGCTGGTGGCCTGGAACACTGTGTTGAGAAGGATCCTGAAGCTTAGTAGGAAGGAGTCCTGCAGCATATTAGCAATGTCTGCAAGGAGCCAGGCAAGGGAGAGATTCATGGGTCCACACATTGACCATCTTTAGCCTGGGTAAGGCAGATGTGCAAGAGCCATGTTAGACCATCGGCCTCAAACTAGACCAAAATCGATCTGTCTTACGCGGACTTTTCGAAGACCATACTGTGGCTTGTGAATACATCCCTACTCCCTTCTCACAGATGTTGCTTATGGAAAGAATACATTTTAAATTGCATTCATTTTTACCATTTTTGTACTTGGAAGCATTTAATCTGCAGAATCTGCTGAATGGGACATTATCAGGTATTTACTCTGAACAATTCAAGATTAAATAAAATATAAAATGCACACACTATTACATGTTGGTTCAAGAGCCAGCACTGCAGTGTGGTAGATCTCTCTCCTATGTCCTACAGATACAAGTCCTCTCCTCTGGGAATCCCCACTCTCCACTATCAAGGGTGGGCCCCTAGCAGGTGCTCACACAAGATCCTGGCCCCTGGGTTTGTTGCTTGGTGCTGAAATGGATGGATATCTGCCTCAAGCTGAGCCAATCTGATTCATCATCCTGGGAAGGTAGAACTTGAGCTGGAAGTTGAAGAGGTTGGGAGTGGAGTCTTAACAACAGCAAAGAACTAGAGCAAGTGTCTCAAACTCAGCAGCCTATGGGAGTCAGCTAGGCAAGCACGCCAGGCATAATAAAACAACAACAACAACAACAACAAAACAGCACCACTGTGATTAAAAGAAAAAAATGTTGACTAACAGTAAGTCTCAGTGTTGTGGGGAGGTAATAAGGAGTGGTGGGGACTATGTCCAATTTGAAAGACATGCTCAGGCCAAAGAAGCTGCTACTCAGCTCCTGCCAACCGTTGCCATGCAGGAAAGGTATCTGTGTTGCCATGTTGTCTGATTTTTTTCTTTTTTCAAGCGAAACCAGAAATCTAGATATTCATATGAAGGTCTCTGACTTTTAAAAGTGATCAACTAAATTTCAAAACTGTACAGGCCAAATAAATTATGTCCCTTGGTAAAATATTGCCTAAGGGCCAATGATTTACAATCTATGCTTTTGAGATAAGACATTTGTATCAATCAGAATCCTATCAGGAAACAAATTGCTTACTCAGAGAGGAATGTTTTGTTTAGTTTTTTAGAGATGAGGTCTCGCTTTGTTGCCAAGCCTGGGGTGCAGTGGTATGATCATCGCTCACAGGACAGGAGGGTTTTATAAAGGGATGATTTACAAAAGTGCAATGCCACTCTGGGACTACAGTAAAGTGAGTGATGCAATTGCCTCAAGGTAAAAAATTTTAAGGGGACACCAAAAATTTTAGTAATCAAGATAAATAATATTTCAATGTAATAATTTTTTAAAGTCAAAATTACTATAAAAAAATCTATGATTAACAAAATATCAACATTTTAAATAAAGGATTAGTATTACTGATTGTACTTGTCCATTCTCACATTGCTATAAAGAAATACTTGAGACTGGATAATTTATAAAGAAAAGAGGTTTAATTGGCTCACAGTTCTGTGGGCTGTACAGGAAGCATGAGGCTGGCCTCTGCTCAACTTCTGGGGAGGCCTCAGGAAACTTTCAGCCATGGTGGAAGGTGAAGAGAGAGTGACACCCTTCACAGGACCAGTGCAGGAGGAAGAGAGAGGGGAGGTGCCATACACTTTTAAACAACCAGATCTCATAACTTACCCACTCACCATCACAAGAACAGCACTGAGGGGATAGTGCTAACCCATTCACGAGAACTCTGCCCTCATGACTCAATCACCTCCCACAAGGCCCCCGCTCCAACACTTGGGATTACAATTGAACATGAGATTTGGGTAGGGACACTGATCCAAACCATACCACTGATATTTCCTTTTGCCTCAGGCTCCAACATAGCCCAGCATAGAACTAGTCAAGGTGTAGAGAAACCACAAGGGATAGTACAGTACCCTGGGGGTGGGAAAAGCAGAGCTGTTACCACATCTAGGACCAAAGGGATAAAACACAGGAGTGGTTACTAGAGCTTGGAAGGAGAAAGTCATGCCCAGAAGGCCATCTGCAGACAACCTGTGACTACTGGCCAAGGGACTTGATTAACCCAAGGTACAGCCAAGGTAGGATATGAACTGCTGGCCTCACTCCCCTTGCTTCCTCTGATCTCCTGACAAAATACATCACTGCCCAAACACAACCAAAAGTCAAAGGGCACAGGAGCCTATTGCTACAGTTCATAACGACCATCAATACAGTCCATAGAAGCACAGAGCAGGAGAGAAAGAGAGTGAAGCTGGAGGGACAAATGGAAGAGACCCAACAAATGCCCAAAACTCCTCCCCTGGTCCTCAGCCTCCTGGGGGCCTGGGACTTCAGTGATTCCTGGGATTCAGTGAGATTTCCTGGTATCCTCCCAATATAGTCCTTTTTCTGCTTAAGCTAACTGGAGTTGATTTCTGATATTTGCCACTCAAAAACTCTTACCTAACACACACAGCCTGAGTGGCTAGTCTGTGGATCAGTCAAACCCCAGGTGAATTCCCCTAGTATTCACCAGACCTGACCAGTCCCTGCTCACAAACAGAGATAATGAATCATGCAGGCCACCAACATTTAGTGACTGAGTGACATAGCATTTCTTAACTGAATTAGTTAAGAAATCCATTGAAAACATGATTACTTATGGTTGTTATCAATAATAACATAATAAAGCTGGATCCAACAAAAAAGTTTAAATGTATTAAAATGACCCTGCCCCTAAATTTAGGTATTAGGTTACCATTTGAATGGTAAAAAAAAAATAATAATAATAATCCATTTCATGGATTTTTTCCTTTGGGAAAGATACCATTGAATCCATTCTATTCAGCATCCATAGAATGTTTCTTTTCTTTTTAACAGATAAGCTCTCACTGTGTTGCCCAGGCTGCTCTTGGGCTCCTGGGCTCATGAGATCCTCCCACCTCAGTCTCCTAAGTAACTGGGACTACAGATGCCAAAACTGTACCCAGCTCAGCATCTATAGAACTTTGACCAAGATACTTATTTAGATTTTTAAAAATAGTTTAAAAGTAGGAGATAATATGAGAAAGGCAGAAAATTTACGATGATTACTCAAAAAAGGAAAAAACAGGCAACTCTGTAAGAACAAAATTTACTCTGAAAGTGAGTTTCAGCAAAAGCCTTCCTTAGGCACTATTACAGGCTGAATTATGCCCTCCAAAGATTCATACATTGGGGTCTTAAACCCTAGTACCTCAAAATGTGACCTTTTTGAAGACAGGGTCATCACAAGTGAGCCCAAATCCAATATGACTGGTGTCCTTATAAGAAGATGAAATTTGGACACCGATGCATGCAGAAGAAAGATGAAAAGAAAAGAAAGGGAAAGATGGTCATCTTCAAGCCAAGGAGAAAGGCCTAGAACACACCCTTCTCTCATGGGCCTTTAAAGGAACCAACCCTATTGACACATTGATCTTGGATGCCTAGTCTTCAAAACTGTGCAGAAACAAATGTATATTATTTAAGCCACCTAGTCTGTGGTACTTTGTTATGGGAGCCCCAGTAAACTGATACCAGTGTCATAACAACAATAATAGCAAATACATATTGACATTGCTAAATGGACTCCCCTGTCCATTCTTTAATGGACACCTTTTGTCCATTTCCAGCTGCTCTAAAATAAAGGCGTTGTGATTTATTTTGCGGGGTACTATGCCAGCACAACCCAGCACATAATTTAAAATCCTGGTTATCCTCTTTGCACAACAGTTGGGACAAAACAAAGCTGGAATGAGTAGGGTCATGGACTTCTGTACCCTATCAGCTAACATATAGCCAATAAAGGAAAAATAGAGACTGGCTGCCCAGGCACTGCTTTAAATGCTTTATATACATTAATTCATTTAATATTCATAACTTCTATGGAAGATAAGCACTATATATATCATCTCCATTTCATAGCTGAAGAAAGTGAAGAAAGAGGTTAAATAACTCACCTAATGTCACACATGAAATAAGTAAGAGAATTTGGATGATAAATCTCAATCTGAATCCAAATTCTATACCCCAAATCTGTGCTTGTAAGTGCTATACCTTACTGCCTCTTAGGTGTAGCTCTTTTCTGCAGAGGATGATTTTTTTCTCCCACCCCTAAGCTGTTATCAGCCAGACAAAATGGAAAGTCAGGTTTCATGGGTGCATCCATACTCAAGTGTCCAAGCCCCTTTGATGAATCTGATACCCTCAGAGACACTGAAACCTGGTCTTATTTTAAAAATCATGGTGTTGGCTGGGTGCGGTGGCTCACTCCTGTAATCTCAGCACTTTAGCAGGCCAAGGTGGGCGGATCACCAGGTCAGGAGATTGAGACGATCCTGGCCAACATGGTGAAACCCCGTCTCTACTAAAATACGAAAAGTTAGCCAGGCGTGTTGGTGCGCGCCTGTAGTCCCAGCTACTTGGGAGGCTGAGGCAGGGGAATCACTTGAACCCAGAAGGTGGAGGTTGCAGTGAGCCGAGATTGCGCCACTGCACTCCAGCCTGGCGACAGAGCAAGACTCTGTCTCAAAAAAAAAAAAAAAATGGTGTTACTGCAAGATACGAGTGATTGAATCAACATTATTCCTCAATGTAGGCACAAAATTGAGTCCAACGTAATTTGATGGAGTTATACAGGTGTCATGCTGGTACCCTCGACCATCACAGTGCTGTTGGTCATACCCATTTATCCAGAGATGACTCCCAGGATGACTCAGTGGCAGGCAGCCCTAGCACTGCCTTTGAAACCCCTTTCCTGCTGCTTGCCAGTATCAACACCCATCATCACCACCACCATTTGGCACAATACCCAGAGGAGCTAGGGGACGGGACACAATAGTACCTGTCTCATAATGTGGTGAGACTTAGTGGGTTCTCAGTGTAAGTGTTAGTCCTTTTCACCTTTACAACTAAGTGATAAAGCCTTGCTCAATGCAGATGAAAGTGTTGGTTATAAACTTGTGTTTGGGAATTACATTTTAATTTATTAAATTAAACCTCCTCTCATGACTTTTGCAGAGCTAATGACAAATTGGCCTGTGTGCACACAGATTGGAAAGATACAGACTTTGCCCAGTCTGTGCAGTCAGCATGCAGATGAGGGGAGGATGCTTGCTGCAGAAACACCTTCACCTCAGCAGCTGCCTATAAGGGAAGAAAACTCAGGATGTATAAAAACAAAGAAGTGATATTCTCCCTGCAAAATCAGCATTCTAAAATGATGATCCTGTCTCATCCCAGTCCTGTTTTGGCCAGACTCCCCTGTCCATTAAAAGTGTCAATTTCCAGCTGCTCTAAAATAAAAGGGTTGTGATTTGTTTTGCTGGGCACTGTGTCAGCACAGCCCAGTGCATGATTTAAAATCCTGGTTTCCCTCTTTGCACAAAAGAGTTTGGACAAAACAAAGCTGGGATGAGCAAGGTCATGGACTTCTGTACCCTACTGGACAACATATAGGCGATAAAGGCAAAATAGGGACTGGTGGTCAAAAAAGCTTTGTGGACTGTGGGAAGTGATGTTGCCAAGGTGATGATTTAGAACCAGACTGGAGAAGCTGGTGCTAACAAGGACAGGAGACCCAAGGAACATTTCCTGAAACGGACAAGAGAAACTCAGAGGGAATTCACCAGCAGTTGGTAGGATTTCCACGTTTTGTCTGAAATATGTATTTCTAGCCTTTCTTATGTTGGAAAATTGTGTTCAGAACTCTGAACTCTGAACACAGTAGACTTATCACATCCTGACTGTCAGAGATAATTTAAAATCACATGAGAGGGAAGGAAGGAAAATTGAGAGTCATGATTGTCATCCAATCCAAGCCCAGTGAAAAGCATTTGATAATGGTCTATTTATAGAGACATGTAGGATGGTCATTAGGAACAGAGCCCAGGGATCAGGCCCCAACTCTGATGGATTTTGTGAGAGACACTCACCAGTTTAGGAAAATCATTTAATCTATTGGTACTCCAGATTGGATCACCAACAAAAACGAATAAGACCCATGGACTTTCATATCAGAGGGAAAAATCAGGAAGAGTTCACACATGTAGTTTGAAATAGTCATTATTCCTTTTTGATTTAAAAACTAAACCACATTGTCAGAGAACAATAAATCAGTCTATTTATTTATTTATGCCTAATTCATGTTGCCTACTGAGGATCAGTAGGTGTTCTGATTTCTGAGCTGATACTCCATCTGAATGAAAATTTGGATTTTGCTCATGGAAAGTCAACTCCTGGCAGGCCTGTACTGAACTCACCTCTGTGCCCCTCAAGTCATTTGCTCACTTCCCTTGTTATAGAAACAATGGAAGTTATTTATTAGCAAGTGAGAAAAGTTCTGAAATGTAAGTTGTGTACTGTGGTTGCTATTAAGCCATGAACAATTCGTCCTTTAGAAAGTGGAGGAAGGACATGGAAGAAAGGGAGAGCCAAGAGATCAGCCAAGAAGCACAGTCACTGCTCCAGTGTAAAACTGGGATCTAAAGAGTTTCTGAGAGTTCATTAGAATCACAGCACAGAATCTCATGAGCTAAATGCACACCTATGGTTTGTATCACCAAAATGCCAAAAATCTGCATAGCGCAAGCTGAGTAAATATACAATTTAATGTGACTCTCACTCCACCTTGGGAAGTCAACAGATAAGGTGCTGACAGTTACGTCCATTTCATGGAAGGGGAACAGATGCTCATAGAAAACAGAAAGTATCCAGGGGAGCTTTATTTCCAGGGGATGATGCTTCCTATAAGGTTTCCTGGCCACTAAATTGTGGAGCCAAGACCTAATCCAGGCCCTCTGATTGTTAGCCCTGTTCCATCAAACTGCAGGACATCACCACCACCACGCCCACCTTCCAAAATGAAAGTCTCTTTTCAAACATAAAAGCCACAATATGAGCTATGGCAGCCATTGAGAGGCACATCCTTTCCTCTGTGAAATTTCACTCAGACACAGCCCTATAACATCACAAAATTTAGGAATGAAAACAATCTCTAGTCTAATACACTTGTTTGATGAACAGATAAGGAAACTGAGGCACAGAGGGGCTAAGTAACTTGTCTCAAAATCACACAGCTGCATTACTTGTTGTGTTGGTTAACTGAAATGTTAAGATCAGTTTAGTCATTCCACAGTTTACAAGAAATAATTAGAAGGCATCCCATTTACAGAATATAAACCTGATCAGCTGGGTGCGGCGGCTCACGCCTGTAATTCCAGCACTTTGGGAGGCTGAGGCAGGCAGATCACTTGAGGTCGGGATTTCCAGACCACCATGGCCAACATGGTGAAACCCCATCTCTACTGAAACACAAAAATTAACCAGCCGTTGTGTCGGAGGGGCAGCTGAGGCATGAGAATCACTTGAACCTGGGAAGAGGAGGTTGCAGTGAACCAAGATCATGCCACTGTGCTCCAGTCTGGGTGAAGAGTGAGACAAGAGAGAGTGAGAGAGCAAGCAAGAGAAAGAGAGAGAGGAAGGAAGGAAGGAAGGAAGGAAGGAAGGAAGGAAGGAAGGAAGGAGGGAGGGAGGGAGGGAGGGAGGGAGGAGGGAGGGAGGGAGGAGGGGGGAGGGAGGGAAGGAAGGAAGGAAACAAACCAATCGTGCAAAACAAGTTAAGTAAGTTTGCAGAGATCACGAATAAGTGGGGAGGGGCAGCAGGATTTGAAACAAGGCTGATCTGACTCCAAATTCCTGGACTCACCCAACACCAACCAGCATGCACTGTGCCCAGTCTGGTGAAGAGTGAGACAAGAGAGAGTGAGAGAGCAAGCAAGAAAAGAGAGAATAGGAAGGAAGGAAGGAAGAAGGAGGAAGGAAGGAAGGAAGAAGGAAGGGAGGAAGGAAGGAAGGAAGGAAGGAAGGAGAGGAGGAGGGAGGGAGGAGGGAGGGAGGAGGGAGGGAGGAGGGAGGGAGGAAGGAAGGAGTGAGGGAGGGAGGGAAGGGAAGGAGGGAGGGAGGGAGGGAGGTGGGAAACAATAGTGCAAAACAAGTTAAGTAATTTGCAGAGATCACAGAAGAAGTGGAGGGGCAGCAGGATTTGAAACCAGGCTGATCTGACTCCAAATTCCCAGACCTCACCCAACACCAACAGCATGTTGTGGCAGCAGCCTTTTGTGCCCCTGTGGAAGCACAGGATAGGGGCATTGCACAGGTTGCATTCATTGGAAGGGAGAACTTCTTGCCCACACATAAGCACCTTGGACTCAGCTAAATCCAGAGAATTCTTAGTCTCGCCTAATCCAAAACTGCTAGATTTCAAATCCCAAAGGACTCATTTTGCCTCTCAGCAGCCCCAGCACAGGGACGTAGCCCTGACAGTTTGCACTGAGGATTCCAGATTCCAGAGTGGAGCCCAGCTGCACAAAGCCACTGAAGCTGTGACCGGCAGCAGCACTCACTGACATTCTCAAAGGCCTCTGTGCTCCCAGGCCTGGAAGAGCATTATTTTAGGGATAATGGCTGACAGCTGCTGCAGCCTCGTGGATGCCCAGCCCCTGTCTACCACATCCTTAGGAATCTTGGTGGTTCCAGGCTTTCTGGCCCAGAGCAACCAGCTACTGGAATCCTGGAATTACTTCATTAAACTGGTTTCAAGTTACATGCTTTCTTTTATAGGACTGGGGGGAAATGAAACCTGCCAGCCTATTGTCTGTCTGTACATAACCACTTCTTCCTTGGTGAAATTTCTCCCAGCTCCTGTGTCCCCATCCTGAGTGCAGTAGGGAAGTAGCAAAATAATTTGGTTTTGCCAAATAAAGTTTAAAATGTTGGCCAAGGCCAGTGTCGTGCCCCTGTTACCTCAGCAACCAAGCTGAGGCAGGAGGATCGCTTGCAGCCAGGAGTTTGAAGCCAGTCTAGACAATGGAGCAGGACCCTGTCTCTACAAAATATTTATTAAGAAATTAGTGGGCATGGTGGCATGCACTGTAGTCCTAGCTACTCAGGAGGCTGGTGTAGGAGAATCACTTGACCCCACAAGTTCAAGGCTACAGTGAGCTATGATTGTACCACTGCATTCCGGCGTGGGGAACAAAGTGAGACCCCATCCCATAAATAAAACAGTCTCTACTTTCTGAGTATGTTGCTCCCCACTGCACTCTTGCAGGCTAAGTGTTTTATCAAGTTCCACAGTGCCTTTGCATTTCTTATGCATATCTACAGGACAAGACACCATAAGACAGTGCTTCCTGTTTTCAGTTTTTGTCATTATCATTAGCTTTCCTATGGTCAACTGCCAAATAGGGCAGTAAATTTGATTTACGAAAGGGAAAAAGGAGAAACACATACACACACAAACACCTTCATTTGGCCTGAAGTAGGTTTGCCCTCTTTCTCTCTCCTTTTTTAAACTCAGACGTGCACAGGTAGAATGGCTGAAATGACTCTGTAGAAGAATGTGTTCTCTCCATGCTAAATGCCTCAGATCTCAGCTAATCTTGCAGAGCTGGACAGGATCTTTGAACAGGTTAATATAGTGGTTGGGAAAATCTCCCCCTGGGGAAATTCCTCAGTCCTCTGACAGCCAGCATCTGTGCAGGCGAGGGCACATACCCCTTTGGGGCAGTCTTGGAGTGTATTCCTCCCTTGGTGGATTCACAGAGCACAAGGGGTACCACAGAAGGGGCTAAAGGCTCCTGTCACTCTCCCATAAAGCCCCTCCACCGATGCAGCACAGGGCATGACATCGTTAGGGGAGAAGGTGGGAATGGGATGATTTGGATTCAGGTGACTGGAGTCAAATCCCACCTCCACTGCTCACTCTGTAGGCAACATTAGTATATCCCTGAACCTCTCTGTGCCTCGGTTTACACATCTGTAAAACAGGAATAATAATACTTGCTGCACAATATGGCTATGGTTTTATAAATGACACAGCACTATTATCCATAATAGTAGTAACCTTAAGGAGATGCTGAAGACTCTTCTCAGATTTGTCCCAGTGCTTATATCTACTACATTTAAGGGGAGTAGGTCTGAAGATAAATTTCATTATCCTTGTCATCACCGATGCCTTCATGAGTCAAGCACCAGAAGTAGACTCGGCACCAGATGAAACATGGTCATCAAAATTATCCCTGAAAGGCCAGTTGGTCAAGATATTTCAGACATCAAAAATATGCCCTCCGGCCCTACCCCCAAGGCCTCAGCTGCATCACATTCCTTCACTTGGACCCGCCTGCAGACCACACAGTATCTCAGGGCAATTTCAAACTCTCTCGACCGACTGCTTCTCACTATCTGGGTTGCACACTCAGGCAGCCTGATTCCTGTCTGGTGAACCACATAGAAACCAAGGGAATGAGAACTAATGTAATTGGTTGAAGTCATTTCCAGAAATATGCTATTGGGGACATATCGAGAAGGTATCTGGGTTCTAAACAGGAAATCATAATAATAAGACTAATGCAGCATCCAAATTACTTCAAGGAAAACAATTGTTACAAAATCAAATTACAGACACACCAAGCTCCTCATCAGAAATAGAAAGAGGCTTCCTTTTTCATGACACCTTTTTTCCAGCAAATTTCTTGCACATTCTAGAATGAATCTTAACTATTCACAATCCCTATCATTGTTCCTGAAATAACACCCTCATAAATTATGCCTACTCTGAAATACAGTTTAACCCATTTTATAGTTAACAGCAGCCTTAACATACAGTCCCAAGTGAACCATGTAGAGAGCCTCAGAATTACAAACGTAAAGTGACGGCAAAGGAAGAAAATATATATGCCTTCTAACTGACTCAGAAACGGGCTTCCCACACCCCCTGCAGTCATGTGCCACACAATGACATCAGGCAACAACAGACTGCATGTATGACGGTGATGCCATAAGATTAGAATAGAGCTGAAAAATTCCTATCCCCTGATGATATACTGATGACCCTGACCCTGATGATTAGGCCCGGGCTAATGTGTGTGTAGTTGTCTTAGTTTTTTGTTTTTTTGTTTTTTTTTTTTTTTTTGAGGCGGAGTCTCGCTCTGTCGCCCGGCTCCTGTGGCCCGGGAACTGGAGTGCAAGTCTTGGGCCGGAAATTCTCAGCTTCACTGCAAAGCTCCGCCTTTCCCGCGTTTATGCGCATTCTTCGCCTGCCCTCAGCCTCCCCGAGTATCCTTGCGGACTACAGGCGCCCGCTCAACCTTCTCCCGGCTAAGTTTTTTTTTTGTATTTTTTTAAGTAGCAGACGGGTTTTTCAAGCACGTGGGTTTAGCCAGGAAATGGTCCTGCGAAGTCTCCCTGAACCCTGTGAAATCGCCCCGTTCTCGGCGTCCCCCAAAGTTTGGCTGGAATTTACAAAGGCTTTGAGCCACCGCGGCCGGGCCCAGTTTGTCTTAGTTTTTTTACAAAAAAGTTCAAAAGTAAAAAATAAAATATATAATAAAAATTGTGAGTGAAAAAATTGTATAGAAATAAGAACATCAAAATATTTTGCATAGCTGTACAATGCATTTGTGTTTTAAGCTAAGTGTTATTCCAAAAGAAGTTTAAAACATTAAAAAGTTTATAAAGTAAAAAAGTAAGCTAAGGTTAATTTATTATTGAAGAAAGAAGAGTTTTAAAATAAATTTAGACCAGGCACGGTGGCTCACACCTGTAATCCCAGCACTTTGGGAGGCTAAGGCAGGCGGATCACTTGAGGTCAAGAGTTTGAGACCAGCCTGGCCAACATGGTGAAACCCCATCTGTACTAAAAATACAAAACTTAGCCAGGCATGGTGGTGGGCAACTGTAATCCCAGCTACTGGGGAGGCTGAGGCAGGATAATCACTTGAACCCAGGAGGCAGAGGTTGCAGTGAGCCAAGATCATGCCACTGCGCTCTAGCCTAAACGACAGAGTGAGACTGTCTCAAAAAAAATAAAATGAATTTTGTGTAGCCTGAGTGTGCAGTGTTTATAAAGTCTATACATTACTATACAGTAATGGAGAGTCATGTCCCAGGCCCTCATGTTCACTCACCACTTACTTACTGACTCACCCAGAGCAACTTCCAGTCCTGTAAGCTCCACTCATGGTAAGTGTCCTTATAAGTATATCATTTTTTATCTTTTATACCATAACCTTTTCTATGTTTAGATACACAGATACTGATCATTGTGTTACAACTGCCTACAGTATATTTAGTACAGTAATAAGCTGTACAGTTTTAGAGCCTGGGAGCAATAGGCTATACCACATAGCCTAGGCTGTACCTAGGCTGTAGTAGGCTGTACCATCTAGAGCTATGCAAGTACACTCTATGATGTTTGCACAACAGTGAAATCGCCTGACAATGCACTTCGTAGAACATATCTACATTGTTAAGTGACACACAACTGCATTTCAGCGCTCTATGCCCTAGTTATTTTTATACATATTAATAGCTTCGAGGAAATGGGGAGTCATTTAGTATTAATGAGCAATGAAAAGTGGAACTTTTTCTTGTTTCAGAAAGTGACAGTAAGCAATCTAGAAAATGTGGACAAGATGGAGGAAAGCAAAGAGTGAAGGGAAGAAGGGGGAGTAGAAAGGAAAACCATGATGACGTTCCTCATGTCCTGAATCTGATGAGCTCAGACTGTCCGGCACATGCCCTTCAGACAGGTGATAGGGCAGTGTTGGGCTGATTCTGGGAAAACTCTCCTCTACCTACAGAGCTCGGGTGTCTTTAATACAGCGTAGTCCATTTTGCTCTTTTTTTCTTCTGTTTCTCAGCGATGGGCTTGCCTTGTTAGTGGTTGGCTGGAAACGAGTACATTATCATCGACCACTGACAAAGCAACAGGACATCTTCTGTCCCTGGGCACACACTGGTTACCCATCAATCACTTTTTATTGACCTTGAACTAAGATCCATAAATTCAAAACTGCAATTTAAAATTTTATAGGCAAACTAATGGAATATCAACTTCTACAAGGCTGATTCTTCAATAACCCACTTGAAGGACATAGTCCCCTGTCAGGGATGGAGTTCTGTTTGCTGATTTTTCACCAAGAGAAGGGAGGAAGGAACACTTAGTGAGCCTCCAGTGTGTGCCAGGTACCATATGGGGTGCTTTACATATATGATACCAAATCTAAGTTGCCACCAACTGTAACATGCCCAGCAAGAAAGCAAACCTACTGCCGATTAATTGAAGGATGCCATCCAGGGTGTATTTACTGGGAATCTAAGAGAGCTTCAGCCTCAGGGTCCCTCATTTGCATGGGCCCTTCCAATGTTCTGGGAGAGAGGCCAGCAGTGTGCTCACGTGGCCATATATTTTTGTAAAATTTGCAAAAGATATTTTAACTGCAATCGGTTAGACCACTGTCTCTTTCCACTCTGACTTCCCCTCTGTCACACTTCCCCTTACATGGGTGGCACTGGAGTGGCCAGGGGCAACTTGGGGATCCTATAAAGGGGAAGTTGAGCTGGGGATACATTTAGTCTGGGTTTAGTGGGACGTTTGTATGTGGTCTCTGCAGTTGACTTACTGCCGGGAGTGCTGGGATAGAAATGGCTTCACGCTTCTCTCCTCCACCACACCAGTTCTCCTGGCAGTGAGATGCTCCAGTGCAGGGCTCCAGGTTGTATCCAACATAAACACATCCCACCACGCTCACCAGCAGTATATGGAGATGGCCTGGGTAGCAGAAAATAAACAATGTGTGAAGTGTGTGAGCCAGAAGCTGGTCTGTGGAAAATTTTCCCAAATCTCATACTTCGTATAAGAAAGAAACTTCATAGAGTTTTTCCCCAAATTTGACAAAAAACTCTCAAGATTTATATGACATTACCAAAAACAGTTGTTAAGCTGGAAAACACACATTTTACTGCTTATAGTAAAAAATAAATCTCCATCAACCATCGAGAAGGAAGACTGAACTGTCTATTCTCTCTATAGAAAACAGACGTAATGAATTCATTGTCATACAGCCCACTCCCCTCCAAAAATGCAGGGCAAACAAGTATAACAGAAGTGGGCCAGGCAGGTAATTTTACAAATATTATGGTATTTTATGGTATTTTATGTTGTTTGTGATTTATATCAGCTTTTTTTAAATTGTGGTTTGTTGTGATTTTCCCATTTAAACAAATATTCATGTTCTTACCTAATTTTACACATATTATTTTCTCTTTTTTAAAAAGGTCCCTGAATAATATAAACTTCAGGCCCCATAAAACTGGGGTTGTCTAGACCCCTGAATACCATCCCAATTTCAGATAACTTTCTAATATATGGGTAGAAATATGAACCTCAGACCTGATTAAATACATAGCAGGTATTATTTCCTTAATTCCACATAACAACACTGGGAGGCAGGTGTGCCATTTTACAGATGAGGAAACTGGGCTCAGGAAGTTGAGAAATTTTCCCAAAATTATTGCCATGGCTACACTGGCAATATTCAAAACTTAAAGCCACAAAGTGAGGCCTGTACTTTTTGCAGAGCCCTGAAGTTCCTCTGTCTCCACTGAATTAGTAAAATGCAGAATCAGGATTAGAACCAGACTTTTTACCTGAAACCTGGAAGCCTTACCACAACCTCTTTGGAAAAGAACATCAACTACCTCCTTATAGAAATTTATATTTCCTGTTAATCCTCCAAAAAGGTATTTCATTTTCTTCCTTATGTGTAATTTTGCAATTAAATGACTATCTTCTGTTCAGGAGTTTTAGGGATTTTACAAAGGACCTATCCCCAAACTCTGCTCCCAATTGCTATCCCCTGTGCCCAGACCAATCAGAGAGGACGTTGCCATTAGACACCCTTTGAGTTAAAACATAAAAGCTCCTTCCTTTCAAAATGCATATGTGTACTTAGAAGTAGAAACTCAATGAGGAAGCTATTCTTCATCATTAAGAACGTAACAGGAATGTATATTTCAAAAGCACTAACACCGTAGGATTCCTGGGGGGAAGGCATCGTAGTGGTGCTGGCAGGGTCTGTTTTCTTATGGAGGTGAGGCAGACATAGAGGGTCCCAGGCAGCCAGAAGGCAGCAGTGCTGTGGCCATTTCCACTTCCATTCTACCTAGCACACTATAGTTATTAGAAACTAATCAGACCAGTGCAGTGGCTCAGGCCTATAATCCCAGCACTTTGGGAGGCCAAGGTGGGTAGATCGCTTGAGCTCAGGCATCTGAGACCAACCTGGACAACATGGCGAAAATTGTCTCTGCAAAAACTACAAAAAGTAGCTGGGCTTGGTGGCACATGTCTGCAGTCCCAGCTAGCCAGGAGGCTGAGGTGGGAGGATCACTTGAGCCCAGGGGGCCAAAGCTGCAGTGAGCCAAGATTGTACCACTGCACTCCAGCATGGGTGACAGAACCAGACCCTGTTTCAAAAAAAAAATAAAAAACACTGATCGGTTAGTTCTTGGTACAAAACTTCTCCTGGCCATTAAGCTGGCACCACTGAATCCAGTATTTCAGGGGACTACATACAAGCAGTCCCAGTGGGAACTTTCCATCCTTGCAGATATCATCACTGACACCAGCCTGAGCTCCCTGTCCCCCTTTGCCATGATTTATGGGGAGAAAACTGAGGTTTAAGGCAGAAGTTTAATTGGGGGTCCTTGAAACTCCTTTAAGATGAGACTGTACTTTTAAGGGAGAGAGTCAAATACTAAAGGGATTTATGAGCTCCCCAAAAGTTTAAGAATCACTGTTTTAGAAGAAAAGCACTGAAATAAAACTAGTACAAGTCTCAGAGGGATGCTGATACCAAAAACATAGTCAAGTGATGTCAGGTGGCACGTGTGTATGTATGTGGATAAGAAAGAGTTTGTTACATTTAACTGGTGTGCAATGTTTTTAACTTGCTGGATAATCAGTTAAGAAGTTCTGGTTTTTATTAAATCATTAAAATAATTAGTTAAGATTTTCTCTCTCGACATGCCTATATTATATACATAATACTAGAAGATTCATCAGGCTTCCATTTTTAACTTACTAGATCATTTTATTTTTAATAATGCAACTGAATGAGAATCATATTTTTGGCTCCAAGTCAGCCTATAAACAGAAAATATTGAACTGCATAGAAATCATCTTACCACAGTTTCATTTTGACCTTCTATTCCACAGCCATTTGTTTAATACATTTTGTTCAGTGTTTAGAAGTACATTATTTATTATCTGAATTAAGCTATAATTTGTTTCTGTTACAAAAAAACCCTCTGCCAACTCAACCAGCTTCCTGCATCGATGAAAATCATGATCTCATTAGGAGTTGCTTTAAGAAAAAAATGCAGCTTTTCTTTTTTCTCTCTTTTTTTTTTTTTGAGAAGGAATTTTGCTCCTGTTGCCCAGGCTGGAGGGCAATAACACAATCTCAGCTCACCACAACCTCTGCCTCCCAGCTCTGCCTCCCGGGTTCAAGCAATTCTCTTGCCTCAGTCTCCCGAGTAGCTGGGATTACAGGCATGCACCATCACACCCAGCTAATTTTGTATTTTTAGTAGAGAAAGGGTTTCTCCATGTTGGTCAGGCTGGTCTCAAACTCTTGACTTCAGGTGATCTGTCCACCTCGACCTCCCCAAGTGCTGGGATTACAGGCATGAGTTACCGTGCCCGGCAAGCTTTTTCTTAAGAAAGCAGCTTCTCTGCCCAACCATCATCTTGCTTCCTTAACTAACCATCTTCCTCTGGACATGCCAAAATGTTCCCATCTCATACTTCTGTCCTGTTGGACCTTCCGATGCTTGGTCCACCACGCCACAGACAAACCTAATTTGGGCACCTGAGTCAGGGCTTTCCAGTTTATGTCTTTGAGAGAAAGGATCTACCCTAAGCTTGAGAGAAACTGTAACCTGGAACAACGCGCCCTTTAATAGGGATGTTTGTCCAGCATTGGTTGCACATTCATCCAAACCCGCTGTACAGCTCCCTTGAGCACTACCTCTTGAGAGTGTTTGTTAGACTTGTTGCAAATAAATGGACAAAGTTTCCAGGAGGTAGCGTTTTTTAATTTCCCAAATGGTTGGGTTTGGGGTTTGGCTATTTGAGGCTTGTTTATTCTTTTTTATTTCTACAAAGATGATTGACCCTCTCTGCCCCTCTCCAGCCCTCCTGACCACAGCAGACCATGTGATGATGTGAAAGCAGTTAAGTCCAAAATCCTTCACATCATTCCCATATTTGGGGACTTTCCCACCTTAGGGGATCTTACCTCCCCACAGCTGAAGCCAGAAAACTGACTTTCCCTGATTCCCTTGCAGCTAGACCTCACCATGTGATCCAAGCTCTGCCAATCAGATAGTCTTGCAAACAGCTTCATTTGGAATTGAGCCCATGAGCAAGCCAACTGTGCAGAATCCATTTGCTAGAAAGGGTGCAGGTGGTGGTATCCAGCTCCTAGAGGCAACAGTGGCATGAACTGTGCTGAGGGGGTCGAGACTTGGAGGCAGCTACAGAGACCCTTTCTGATTCACTCCCAGGGTGTGGTTGGTTTGAGCCTTGCTCTGACCTCCTGGCCTACAAGCCTGACTTTCTGGCCCTCTGGAGATTTTGAAAGTATCTTCATATCCTCTAATAAACTCCCTTTTCTGCTGAAACGACTGCAAATGGGTTTTGGTTTTGGTAATAGATCCTTGATGGATACAATGCCCACGAAGACCTACATGGTCTCCAGTCAGCCTGCTTCTCCTGTTGGACCTGTTAATGTTCTTGCCTTCTCACTGGGCCCTCGTCTCCTCCCCCAAGGAGTTAAGCTCTCTCCTGCCTCAGCCTTCGCAGGTGCTGTTTCTCAGCTAGGAATGCTCTGCCCCTGCTCTAACCCTGGCTCCCTCCTGAACTCCAAACACAGCTCAAAACTGACTAGGTTAAGTCTTCCCAATACACCCTCCTAGCATCCTAGACTTGCCCTGCATGGTACTCATCACAGTTGAAATTAAATACTGAGTTGGTTAGTGTTTTTCTCTCCGAAGAGACTGTAATAATCAAAATAATAACATTTATGCACTCTTTCCAAATGCCAGGAAGACTTCTAAGCACTTTACATGGATCACCTCATTCCATCTCCACTAAAACACCGAGGAAAGTATTATTATAAAACCCATTTTACACATGGAGAAACTTAGACTCTGAGCACTTAAGAAACAAATCCTAGGTCACACAAAAAGTATGGACTGGAGCCAACATCAGAATGCAGAAAATCTCACACTGGATCACACTCTTAATCCCATCTGTCATCTCTACAGTGGGTGCCTGCATCCCAGAACTTGTGCAAAATAAGCCATTGGAAGGTGAGAAGAAAATATTAGAAATTTATAGATATATGCATTTCTATATATATATATAAATCCTCTGGATTAATTTATTTTGCCTGTCCATTTTGTAATGTACACAAATCATTTTACTTGATGTGCATAATATAGCAATATATTACATAATTTATAAATAAAAAATAGAGTAGTTCAGCTCAATGTTTTTCCTATAGGGATGTAAAATGACTAAGTGTTTGGAGACTACTGCTCTCAACTATGAGCTCTGTGAAAGCAGGACTGTCACTCACAGCACCTCAGCAGCTAGTACAGAAGCCTGACACATAGCTAGTACCTGATAAATATGTGTTGACTGAATAGTGTCCCTTCTAACACTGGGAATACCAACACTAAGAGAAATAATGCTCCAATGTCCACTACTTAAGTTCGATCAGGTTCCCAATATTTCTGTGTCTGTGATGACTTCCTTTCTTGCTCCTTCTCAAATTCTGAATCTGAGACATGATGCTTTCATCTATGCTTGTGGACTCCCCGCTCCCAGCAGAGAGTAATATTCATTTGAGCAAGAGGCAGCAGCAGCCCCTGGGCAGCCTGTGGTTCCTGGATTATTTTGCACTGACCTGCTGTCATTGGCAGTGAAGCATAGGTAGGGGATCGCTGGTGCAAGGTGCAGCTCAGGGATGTGCAAAGCCACTTGTGGAAACTCTGCCCACCCCTGTTCCTCTTTCTGCCTCTGTTGACCTGCCAAACTAATTTGAGCTCCTCCTTTCTCTGCAGATACAAAGACTCCTGAAGGCTTGGGAGGGAGCGAGGACATAGCTGAGCAGGGGAGAAAGGGAAGGGGACAACAGGACTTTTATGAGAGTGAAAAGGAAGGACAATTTGAGAACGTGACCTGTCTTCCTTCTCCGACATGGAGGTTGGTGAAAGAGAAACATCACTGAACAAATTTTTGCTAGGTTAAAAACAAATTAAAATCACCATCTAATGTGAGTAAAGAGATGCAACTAGCTAACTACGTGGGTGTGGAGTTCCCACAGGGCCCTTGAAAGCACTGCTTTGGACAGGGCTCCTACCCCATAAAGGTTATTTTCAGTCATTTTAGAATTTGCATCAGTTCAACTGTTTTTAGATAGGTTTGTGGGTTGTTTGTTCTTTAAAACTCTACACAAAGCAGCCTGTGGAAATGTCAGAGGCATGTGAACCAGAACAACTCCATCTTGAATAGGAGCTGGGTAAAATGAGGCTGACACCTACTGGGCTGCATTCCCAGATGGTTAAGGCCTTCTAAGTCACAGGATGAGATAGGAGGTCAGCACAAAATACAGGTTATAAAGACCTTGCTGATAAAACAGGTTGCAGTTAAGGAGCCAGCCAAAACCCACCAAAACCAAAATGGCAAGGAGAGTGACCTCTGGGCGTCCTCACTGCTACACTCCCACCAGTGCCATGACAGTTTACAAATATCATGGCAACATCAGGAAGTTACCCTATATGGTCTTAATAGGGGAGGCATGAATAATCCACCCCTTGTTTAGCATATTATCAAGAAACAACCATAAAATTGGGCAACCAGCAGCCCTCGAGGCTGGTATGTCTATGGAATAGCCATTCTTTTATTCTTTTACTTTCTTAATAGACTTGCTTTCACTTTGTACTGCAGACTCACCCTGAATTCTTTCTTGCATGAGATCCGAGAACCCTCTCTTGGGGTCTGGATAGGGAACCTTTTCCTGTAACAGAAACATCAGACCTAACCACCAAAGAACATTCCGGTTAGAGGTCTACAGTTCAGGGAGCTGAGCCGTGTGAAGACACCAGCAGCTGTATTTGCAGGCACAGGTGTGGCCCTTTGCAGGGCAGCCACAGAAGGTCAGCCTGACCTGTGGAAACCATTCCTGAGGCTGACAGAGACCCATGAACCAGTCTCCTACTGACATACTCGCTGTCAGTCTTGCTTGTTAGACCTCCACCACCTTAAACAATGCCCATGTGGGTGGCATGGGGGATGCAAACAGCAGATGGGCTCAGTCTATTGTGCTGTATTACCTAGACAGGAAGTGGCAATTAACTGCTGCAGAGTGGGCCTGGGTGTTGATAAAGGCGCCTCCTACAGCTGCATCCTTTCTGTGTTCAAAAACAAATGAATTACCCCATCCAAGTCTTCTTTGAGGAGACAGCTCTGAAGCTGGCCTCCTCCAAGGGGCCACCTGCCAGACTCTTCAGAGACACAGTTCTCATTTATTTAAGGCATATGAAATTTGATGGAAACATTCAATACATATTTAAATTTTTATTTTTTAATTGACAAATAATATACATATATATTCATGGGGTACAATGCAATGTTTTGATATATGTATACATTATGGAAGGAGTAAATCAAACTAATTAGCATATCCATCACCTCATCTGCTTAGCATTTTTTTATGGTGGGAACATTTAAAATCTACTCTCTTAGCAATTTTGAAAATTACAATTCATTATTATTAACTATAGTTACCATGCTTAATACATTTTTAAAGCTAAAGATATCTTGAAATCATTGTTAAAGTGACCATACTGTCCAAAGCAATCTACAGATTCAATGTAATCTCTATCAAATTACCAACATCATTTTTCACGGAATTAGAAAAAAGAATCCTCAAATTCATATGGAACCAAAAAAGAACTCAAATAGCTCCTAAGCAATCCTAAGAAAACAGTAAAGCTGGAGGCATCAGATTACCTGATTTCAAATTATACCTCAATGCTATAGTAACCAAAACAACATGGTGTTGGTATAAAAATAGACACATAGATCAATGGAACAGAATAGAGAACCCAGAAATAAAGCCACATACCTACAACCAACTGATCTTTGACAAAGTCAACAAAAATATACACTGGAGAAAGGGTACCCTATTCAATAGATGGTGCTGGGAAGATTGGATAGCTGTGTGCAGAAGAATGAAACTGGACCCATACCTCTCACCACAGACAAAAATTAACTCAAGAAGAATATAAGACCCAAAACTAAGATTCCTAGACAAAAGTTTAGGAAAAACTCTTCTGGACATTGGCTCTAGGCAAAGAATTTATGACTAAGTCCTCAAAAGCAAACACAACAAAAACAAAAATAGACAAATGAGACTTAATTAAACTAAAAAGCTTCTGCACAGCAAAAGAAGCAATCAGCAGAATAAACAGACAACCTACAAAATGGGAAAAAATAGTTGCAAACTATGCATCCAACAAAGGGCTAGTATCTAGAATCTACAAGGAACTCAACAAGAAAAAACAAATAGCAACACTAAAACGTGGGCAGAGGACATGAACAGACTTTTTTCAAAAGAAGGCATATAAGCAGCCAACAAACGTGAAAAAATGCTCAACATCGCTAATCATCAGAGAAATGCAAATTAAAACCACAATAAGATACCATATTACACCAGTCAGAATGACTATCATTAAGAAGTTGAAAAAACAACAGATGTTGGTAAAGATGCAGAGTAAAAGGAACTTTTACTCTCTTTGTGGGAATGTAAATTAGTACAACCTTTATGAAAAACAGTATGGAGACTTCTCAAAGAACTAAAATTGAATCACTATTCTCTCCAGCAATCCCAATACTGGGTATATACCCAAAGGGGGAAAAATCATTATATCAAAAAGATTCTGCACTTGTATGTTTATCACAGCCCTATTCACAATAGTAAAGATATGGAATCAATCTAAGTATCCATCAATGGAGGACCAAATTTTAAAAATCTGGTATGTACTCACATTCCCACTTATAAGTGGGAGTTAAACAATGAGAACATATGGACACAGGGAGGGGAACACCACACACTGGGGCCTATCAGGGGTTGCGGGAGAGAGAGCATCAGGATAAATAGCTAGTGCATGCAGGGTGCTTAATACCTAGGTGACGGGTTGATAGGTGCAGCAAACCACCATGGCATACGTTTACCTATGTAACAAACTTGCACATCCTGCACATGTATCCCAGAACTTAAAATTAAAATAAAATAAAACAAATTTTAAATGTTACAATATTAAAAAATTATATATACACTATTATATATAACATGTATATAACATATATGTTACATATATGTATTATATGTGTATATGTGTGTATTACATGTCATACATATTATATGTATATATGTTATACATGTCATACATATATGTATATACGCATATATACAACATAGACACACACAACATATATAACATATGCAAATATGTAACATATAACATACACATATATGTAACATATATATAACATATGTATTTGTGCTATGGAATACTACTCAGCCATAAAAAGAAAGAAATCACATATTTTGCAGCAACATAGATGGGATTGGAGGCCATTATCCGAAGTAAAATAACTGAGAAACAGAAGGCAAATACTGCATATTTTCACTTGTAAGTGGGAGCTAAACGATGGATATACATGAACATGCAGAGTACAGTAACAGACACTGGAGACTCCAAAAGGCAGGAGGGCAGGAGAAATGTAAGAAATCTGCACATGTAAGAAATCTGGCCAGGTGCAGTGGCTCACGTCTGTAATCTCAGCACTTTGGGAGGCCAAGGCGGGCAGATCACAAGGTCAGGAGATCGAGGCCATCCTGGCTAACATGGTGAAACCCCGTCTCTACTAAAAATACAAAAATTAGCTGGGCATGGTGGCACATGCCTGTAGTCCCAGGCATGGGACTGGAGGCTGAGGCAGGAGAATTGCTTGAACCCAGGTGGCAGAGGTTGCAGTGAGCCAAGATCACGCCACTGCACTCCAGCCTGGGCAACAGAGTGAGACTCCATCTTGGGGGGAAAAAAATAAATAAATCTGCCATTATACCCACTAAATCTATAAAAATTAAAAATAAATTTTAAGTCTCTTTGTAGGTCTCTAAGGACTTGCTTTATGAATCTAGGTGCTCCTGTATTGGGTGCATATATATTTAGGATAGTTAGCTCTTCTTGTTGAATTGATCCCTTTACCATTATGTAATGGCCTTCTTTGTCTCTTTTGATCTGTGTTGGTTTAAAGTCTGTTTTATCAGACTAGGACTGCAACCCCTGCTCTTTTTTGCTTTCCATTTGTTTGGTAGATCTTCCTCCATCCCTTTATTTTGAGCCTGTGTGTGTCTCTGCACTTGAGATGGGTCTCCTGAATATAGCACACTGATGGGTCTTGACTCTTTATCCAGGTTGCCAGTATATGTCTTTTAATTGGGGCATTTAGCCTGTTTACATTTAAGGTTAATATTATGTTTGAATTTGATCCCCATCAAGCTACCAATGACTTTCTTCACTGAACTGAAAAAAACTACTTTAAAGTTCATGTGGAGCCAAAAAAGAGCCCGCATTGCCAAGACAATCCTAAGCAAAAAGAACAAAGCTGGAGGCATCACGCTACCTGACTTCAAACTATACTACAAGGCTACAGTAACCAAAATAGCATGGTACTTGTACTAAAACAGATATATAGACCAATGGAACAGAACAGAGGCCTCAGAAATAACACCACACATCTACAACCATCTGATCATTGACAAACCTGACAAGAACAACAATGGGAAAAGATTCCCAATTTAATAAATGGTGCTGGGAAAACTGGCTAGCCATATGTAGAAAGCTGAAACTGGGTCCCTTCCTTACACTTTATACAAAAATTAATTCAAGATGGATTAAAGACTTAAATGTTAGACCTAAAACCATAAAAACCCTGGAAGAAAACCTAGGCAATACCATTCAGGACATAAGCATGGGCAAAGGCTTCATGACTAAAACACCAAAAGCAATGGCAACAAAAGCCAAAATAGACAAATGGGATCTAATTAAACTAAAGAGCTTCTGCACAGCAAAAGAAACTAGCATTAGAGTGAACAGGCAACCTACAGAATCGGAGAAAATTTTTGCAATCTACCCATCTGACAAAGGGCTAATATCCAGAATCTACAAA